>NW_026068008.1:8012229-8026076 GCF_014885135.2 Alexandromys fortis
ATATATAATAAAATCTTTTAAACAGCAAATAAATACAAACAAAGGCATGCACCAATACAACCTGGCAGGAAATTTTTTGTGATGTGGGAATTGTAACTTAATTTATTTTCTCTTACAAGAGCCACAGAGGTGATTTTCTTTCCTTTTCTAGTTTCACAGATGATAATACTAAGATTGAAATAAGTTATATAATTTGCTCATGGATGATTCCGTGAGAGATTGCAGAATATGGGAAAAAGAATTAGGGAAACCTGTTGGGAAACTGCTCGATTATTTCGTGGAAAACAATGGGACTTAAAGGATCACATCAGAGATAGAAGCATCCTATGGTAAATACTTTGAAGAAACAAACCTTCTCAGCCTCTAAAACCATGAGTCTGAATATAGACCTCATCATCTTCTTTCAATAGGCATCCCTGCCAAAGATGCTGTCTTCTGAGATCTGAGAACCCTGGAGTAGATGTGGGTTCAAACTTGGGCTCTTGTCTATACCTGAATAACTTATTATGGCTTTTGAGAAGTTAGACTTAAAGATGTTTTTGTGCATAACCAGTGTTAACAAACACTAAAACACAAACATGAAGAAAATGGATTATTTCTCTGGTGAAGTAAGCACACAAAAGTTTGCGTACAATGCTCAATCTTCTAGAAAGAACATAACAACTGAAAATACAGTTTCAGGTAACACCACATCTACTGTCCTGAGAATGGCCTGCATCAGCTGATATGGTGCGGAGATGAATGTTAATAGCAGAACTCTTCCATTATATTTAAACAAGCAAGCAAATCAAAAAAAAATGAACAAACAAAATGAGGTAAGGGAGGGTTTGACTTTCTCCGAATGTTTTACCCTGGAGATTGCATCGAAAGCTTCCTGATGTTCCCTTTTAAAGAGAACCACACAGGTTCTCCATTAGAATACCCACTGCAGCACAGCTACCGCTTCTTCTAGACAAGAAATCCATCTAAAACTGGGCCCTTCTTTGCTCAGTCTGTGTACAGAACTCAATAGTCCAGGACTGTATGGGTTGCAGGCTAAAAGAGTACTGGATTCTGGGTTTTTTGACATGCTCCATTCACTACATACGCTGTTCCTCCTTACTTAAATAACCACAGTCTATTTCATCTGCTTGGAATTGTCATCTCTTTAAGATCATCTTGGCACATCAAAAATCACCTGTTCCATGAATATATCAATTACCAAGAGTACAATTATTGATTTTGTTTCATTCTTTATGTTCTGCATATAAATTATACTTACCATGCTACATAAAATATCACTCATTTGCAAATCGCTCAGGGTTTATTTTACTTTGAGGTTTCTTTAGTGCAATAACTTAGCATACCTTATTGTTAATAAATACTTGCTAGAGAGAAATAAAGAGAAACTGTCCTCAATTACCCACATGCTATTATGATTATTTTAAGCATATTTTACTGTCTGTTGTGATTGGATTGTGTTCTGCCTACTACTCCATATGCATTCCTTTTGTGATTTTGGGGATTATTAAGTAAGTATAGCAGAAACAGATTTTATTATAGCATTCCCAAGGACATTCAGGAAACAGACTACCTTCCTCCTGGAGGCACTATAAGGGAAAACAGTAGGGTTAACTCATTTTCCTGGAAGATGGCCTTGACTCCGCAGTGCTCCTTTACACTGCTGCTGTGGAATAGTCTCTTGTGAGTGATCAAAATGCAAATTGGAAGTAATCTGAATTTTAACTAAGCAAGCCAGAAAACAAACCTGCCTCTAACTCCTGATTCATAAAGGAAAACTGGACAAAGAACACAAATACACGAAAAGATAAAAGCGTGTATGGAAATAGATCTCAGAAAGTTCAAATTAAGTGAACCAGTTGAATAAAGGATTTTTTATTTTATTTTATTTTATTTTCATCTTAATTTGGCTATTTATTTGTTGAGTTCACATTTTTTGTCTCTAAGAAAAAAATTAAAAACTCAAAGACAGCAACTTTAAGCGAGGTTATTACGTGGTAGGGGGAAGACATCAGGCATTTGGAAGTTTATGTGTTATTGTTCTTATGGAGTAGTTAATCTGTGCTGTAAAATCAACAATTTACTCTATAGTCCTTTCTTTACATTTGAAGCAAATAGCCTCCCAGATTTGTTGGAGAATGAAAATGTCTGAAGTTTCCTCACCTGGTTGGCAGAACACTTTATCTTTTTCTTATTGCTCCAGGACTCTGAATCTTGTTTTGACACATGTAGAACAGAAGTAGGTTTTCCCTCTTGGCTTGACTCTTGTAAGGCACAATCTTTAGTTGACTGGGATAGAATTCTGGAAATAGGAATTCTCAATCTAGCTCCTAGACTATGGTTGTTGAGATCCCAGTGCTTGCCCCATATGACAAATCTCTGATTAGTTACCACTAGTCCAAACAGGCGACACCATGACCTTTAACTAGTACTTTCTCCTAGAATAATTTGAGCACAGAAAGGTTAGTGAGTGCCACCCCCACATGATAATTTTTAGGGCTATTTCTTTTCTTTTTTTTAATTTATTAAAGATTTCTGTCTCTTCCCCACCTCCGCCTCCCCTTTCCTTCCCCCTCCTCCAATCAAGTCCCCCTCCCTTGTCAGCCCAAAGAGCAGTCAGGGTTCTCTGCCCTGTGGGAAGTCCAAGGACCACCCTCCTCCATCCAGGTCTCATAAGGTGAGCATCCAAACTGCCTAGGCTCCCAAGAAACCAATAGGTACAGTAGGATCAAAAACCCATTGCCATTGTTCTTGAGGTCTCAGTAGTCCTCATTGTCCGCTATGTTCAGTGAGACCTGTTTTAACCCAGGCTTTTTCAGACCCAGACCAGCTGGAAAATACAAAATATATAAAGGATTTTTTAATATGTATTGCTAAAACAACAACAACAACAGATTTGATTTAGAAAATTACTTTCTGTCTAAAGCCTCCTGAAATATGGTAGATGTGACTTTTTTTTTCAACTTTTTAATTTTATTTTTATTTTTGGTATTTAGGGCAGAAATTCTGCTTTTACCCTAGGTCTATTGGTTATTGAATCTCTGGTTCTGGGTTGCCCAGGTAATGTCTCTTTTGGGTTCCTTCCTCTGTAGTGGGCCTCAGGTGAAATCAGACAGTAGCAGGCTACTTTCATAAGTTCTTTGCCACCACTACCCAACTTATTATGCAGGAAGGACAGATTGTAGGTCAAAGTTTTGTGCCTAAGTTTTTAACCACATTTCTTTTTCAGTAGCATGCAGAGTGTACTCCTGTACTGAAGAGACTAGAAAGTAGGAAAGAAGGCTCCATGTAGGTACCAGCTCAACTTTTTAATGAGTTGTTAGGCTGATGTCCTTGGCAATTGGGGCCTTGCTGTGACTTTCTGAATAGCAAATCTTTGTGTTAGCAAAGGTCTGGATTGTCTGGGGATTTTTATGGGAACTTCTTGGCCAAGATCTCAATTGAATACAACCTATACCCACCACGGGAAGCCTTGCCTGTGGCTAAAAGAGATGGCCAGTTGAGACTCTGTATTCCACATTACTCAGGATGATTATTTTTTCTAGTTCCAACAATTTACTTACAAATTTCATGATGTCATTTTTTTAAAGCACTGAGTCCATTGTCTAAATGGACCACATTTTCTTTCTTCATTCTTCTGTTGAGAGACATCAGGGTTGCTTCAAATTTCTGTCAATTATGAACAAAGCAACAATGAACATGATTGAGCCAGTATCCTTGTGGTAGGATGTTGCATACTTTTTGCATATGTGCAAGAGTGATATAGCAGGATCTTGGGGTAGATTTATTCCCAACTTTCAGAGGAACTGCCATATTGATTTCAATAGTGGCTGTTGAAGGTTGCAGTCAGCAATGGAGGAGTATTTTCCTTTCTTGATGTCTTTGACAGCATTAACAGTCAATTGTATTATTCATCTTAGCCCATTTTGACATGTGTAAGATAGAATTTCAGTGTAGTTTTGATTTGCATTTCCCTGATGACTAAGAGTGTTAAACTTTTTAAAAAGTGATTCTCAGGCATTTAAGAACCCTCCATTGAGAATTCTTTGTTTAGATTTCTATCCAATTTTAAAATTGGATTATTTGGTTAATTGATGTAAAGTTTCTTGAATTCTTTATATACTTGGAATATTAGTTCTCTATAGTATAGGGAGTAGGTAAATTTTTTTTTTCCATTTTGTGGGCTGCCATGTTTGACCCATTGACACTGACCTTTTTCTTTTTTTTAAATAAATAATATATTTATTTAAAATTTCCTCCTCCTCCCATCCTCCTTTTTCCCTCCCCCTCCCTCCTCCCCCTCCTCCTTGCTCTCCAGTCCTAAGAGAAGTCAGGGTGCCTTGCCTTGTGGGAAGTCCAAGCCCCCCCTTCCATCCTAGGAAGGTGTGCATTTAAACAGACTAGGTTCCCAAAAAGCCCGTACATGCAGTAGAATCAAAATTCAGTGTCATTATCATTGGTTTCTCAGTCAGCCTCATTGTCAGCCACATTCAGAGAGTCAAGTTTGATCACATGCTCGTTCAGACTCTGTCCAGCTGGCCTTGGTGAGCTCCCATTAGATCAGTCCCACCATCTCAGTGAGTGGACACACCCCTCGCGGTCCTGACTTCCTTGCTCATTGTCTCCCTCCTTCTGCTCTTCATCTGGGCTTTGGGAGCTGAGTCCAGTGCTCCAATGTGGGTCTCTGTCTCTATCTCTATTCCTCGCTAGATGAAGGATCTATAGTGATATGCAAGATCACTGACCTTTTTCTTAAGAAGCTTTTCAGTTGCATGATTTCCCATTATTTTTCATTGTTGATCTTAGTTCCCACACTATCAATGCTCTGTTCAGAGGTTTTCTCATGAGCGAAGGTGTTCAAGACTATTTGACACTCTGTCTTATATCAGGTTCAGTGTGTCTGGTTTTGTGATTAAGTCTTTGATTTATTTGGGCATGAATTTTGTGTATGGTGATAATTATGGATCTATTTGAATTATTTTACATTCAATCTTCTGGTTTGACTAACACCATTTATTGAAGATAATTTTTTTCCATTATGCATTTCTGGCTTCTTTATAAAAAAAATCAGGTGTACATAAACATGTAGATTTTTGTCTGGGTCTTCAATTGAATCCAATTATACATATGTCTGTTTATATGTCAATAACTTGATTATCACTTTATAGTAGTACTTGAAAGAAGAAATGGTGTAACCTCCAGTAGTTCTTTTATTGTTCATATATATTTTAGCTATGCCATTTTTTCTCAACATATGAAGTTGATAACTGCCCTTTCAGTATCTGAAAAGAGTAAAATTGTGTTGGAATTTGAACAGGGATGACTTGAATCTATAGACTGTATTTGGTAGGGTGGCTAATTTTACTATGCCCATCCTCCCAATCCGTGAGCAGGGAAGAACATTCCATCTTCAGAAAGATATCAGAAGATATCTTCTTTAATTTTATTTTCTTTAAAGGACTAGAGTTTTTAATCTTACAAGTCTTTTATTTGCTTGGTTATAGCTACCCCAAGAAACTTTCTATTACTTGAATCTATTGTGAAAAGTGTTGTTTTCCTAATTTCTTTCTCAACCTCTTTGCCATTTGTATATAGGAAGACTACTGGTGTTTGTTTGTATAGTTAACCTTGTATTCAATCACTTAGCTGAAAGAGTTTATCAGTTGTGAGAGTTCCCTGATGGAATTTTTTTTATTTTTTTAAAATTTATTTATTTATTTCTTAATTAATTAAAGATTTCTGTCTCTTCCCTACCGCGGCCTCCCCTTTCCCTCCCCCTCCCCCAATCAAGTCCCCCTCCCTTGTCAGCCCAAAACTGAAAGAAAAAAACCCTGATGGAATTTTTAAGACAACTTATGTATACTATTATATCATTTGCAGATAATGATACTTTGATTTCTTCATTTTCAATTTTTACCCCTTGACCTCCTTCAGTTGTCATATTGTGCTAGCTAGAACTTTTTCTTTTTGTTCTACAATTTTAATTCCTATTTTTGATTGATATGGAGATAGTGGTTAACCTTTTTCTGTTACTGTTTTAAGTGTAATTGCTTCTTTGCATTTCTCTCCATTTAATTTGATGTTGTTTATAGGCATCCTGCAAGTTACCTGTATTATGGTTAGATATGTCTCTTGTATTCCTAATATCTCCAGAACTTCTTTTATGAAGGAATGTTGGATTTTATTTGCAGCCTTTCTGCATCTTAGGAGATGACCATTTGTTTTCTTTTTGATGTTATAATTTGGTTGTTTTGGATTTCTTTCAGTTTATTTATATGGTGAATTAAAATGACTGATTTTCATATATTGTTCCATCTCTGCATCTCTAGGATGATCTTTTTGATGTGTTCTTGGATTCAGTTTGCAAATATTTTAAGTGTTTTTAGTCTATGGTCAGAAGAGAAATTTGGCTGTAATTCTTTTTCTTTTGTTGAGTCATTTTTTTTGCAGGTATAATTTTTTTTAGAATTTATTTTTTAAAAGACTACCTTTTCTCATTTTAAATGTCAAATCCATTTCTGACTTCTTCCTTTCCTCCTGTTCCCTTTAGTTTTCCTCCTCTCATCACCTATCTCACTCCCATCCACTCCTCAGAGAGGGCAAGGCATCTCATGGGGAGACAGCAAAGTCTAGCACATTGCGTTGAGGCAGGACCAAGGCCTTTCCTACTATATCCAGGCTTAACAAGGTATCCCTTCAAAGAGAATGTGTTCCAAAAAGCCAGAACAAACAAATCCTGGTCTCGCTGCCAGTAGCCCTAGAGTCTTCCCCAGCCCTACATGTCATCCACATTCAGAGGTCCTGTTTGGTTCTATGCTGGTTCCCTAACTCTCAGGCCAGAATTGAAAAGCTTCTGTTAGCACAGATACGTTGTTTCAGTAGGTATCTCTTCAAGCTCTTGACCTTTTTGTTCATATTCTCATTCTACCCTTTCTTTGACTGCACTTTTTGGAACTCATCCCAATGACCCCCTGTGATTCTCTGCATCTGCTTCCATCAGTTGATAGTTGTAGATTCTATGGTGACATTTAAGAAAGTCATTTAAGAAATACATTTAAGAAAGACTATAGGACAAAATCAGTTCGGGAACCCTCTCCACTATTGCTTAGGGTCTTAGCTGCGGTCATCCTAATGGATGGGAATTTTTCTAGTACTAGGTTTCTTGCTAGTCCCATAATGGCTCCCTCAATCAAGACATCTCTTTTCTTGTTCTTCATCTCTGTCCTTTCCCCATCTTGATCATCCCATTCTTCTAGTTCCCCTTCACTGTCCTCTTCTTTTCTTTTCCCCTTCTGCCTTCCTTTCTCCCTCCACCCTCACACTTCCAATTGTATCAGGAGTTCTTGCCTTTTTCAGGAGATTCCAATGGGGATCTATGTATGTTTCTCTTAGGGTTCTCCTTGCTTCTTAGCTTCTCTGAAGTTGTGGACATAGGTTACTTATCCTTTGTTTTACAGCTAGTAGTTATCTATGAGGGACATACCATGTTCATCTTTTTGTATCTGAGTTATTAAATTCAGCATGGGTTCTTCTAGTCCCATCCATATGTTGGTAAATTCCAAGATGTTTATTCATTCTTTGATTGAGAAACATCTAGGTTCTTTCCAGGTTCTGACTAGGATGAATAATATTGCTATGAACATAGCTGAAAAATGTCCTTTTTGTATGGTTAAGCATCCTTTGGGTATATTCCCAACAGTGGTATTGCTGGGTCTTCTGTTGAGAATTCTCTGTTTAGATTTTTACTCTATTTTTAATTGGATTATTTGATATTTTGATGTCTTATTGTATTGAGTCCTTTATATTTTGGAGCTTAGTCCTCTTTCTGATATGGGGTTTATGAAGATCTTTTCTCACTCAGTAGGCTGCCTTTTTGTCTTATAGGCTGTGCCCTTTGCTTTAAAGAAGCTTCTCAATTTCAGGAGGCACCGTTTATTTATTGTTGATCTCAGTGTCTGTGCTACTGGAGTTATATTTAAGAAGTGGTCTCCTGTGCCCATGAATTGACTTTCCACATTCTCTACCATCAGGTTCAGTGAGGTGAAATTTATATTGAGGTTTTTAATCCATTTGAACTTGACTTTTGTGCAGGGGGATAGGTATGGATCTATTTGCATTCTTCGGCATACTGACATGCAGTTATACCAGCACAATTTGGTGAAGATAATTTCTTTTTTGCATCGCAGAATTGTGGCTTCTTTGTAAAAAAAAATCAGGTATTCATAGGTGTGTTGGTTAATATATTGGTTTCCAATTGGATTTCATTGGTCAACCTGTCTGTTTTTGTGCCAATACCAAGCTGTTTTCATTATTGTAGTTCTATAACAGAGCTAGATGTCAGGGGCAGTAATGTCTCCAGAAGTTCTTTTTGTTGTACAGGATTGTTTTGACTATCCTGAATTTTTTGTTTTTCAATATAAAGTGAGATTTGTTTTTTTCATGGTCTGTGAAGAATTGTGTTGGAATTTGGATGGGGATTGCAATTAATCTGTGGATTGCTTTTGGTAGGATTGATATTTTTATTACGTTGATCCTACTTATTCAAGAACATGGGAGATCTTTCCATTTCCTGGCATCTTCTTTAAAGACCTAAAGTTCTTTCCCTTCTTTGGTTAGTGTTATCTTAAGATATTTTATGTTATTTGTGGCTATTGTGAATGATGATGTTTCTCTGATTTCTTTCTCAGCTTCTTTACAATATGTATATAGGAGGGCTATTGATTGTTTTGAGTTAAGCTTCTTTCATACCACGTTACCCATGGTGGGTTTTTTTTTCAGCTGTAGGAGTCCCTGATAGAATTCTTGGGGTCCCTTATGTATAATATCATATCATCTGCAAATAGTAGAAGTTTGACTCCTTCCTTTCTCATTTGAAATCCCCTAATTTCTTTTTGTTGACTTTTGCTCTAGCTAGAACTTTAAGATCTATGATGAACAGATATAGAGAAAATAAACAGCCTTGATTTTAGTGGAATAGCTTTGAGTTTTTCTCCATTTAATTTGATGTTGGCTGTCAGCTTAATGTATATTGCTATTGCTTTTATTATGTTTAGATATGTTCCTTGTATCCCTGATCTCTTCAAAACCTTTATTATGAAGTGTGGTTGGATTTTGTCAAATTCTTTTTTAGCATCTAATGAGATGGGCATATGTATTTTTTCTTTCAGTTAATTTACATAGTGGGTTACATTGATAGATTTTTGGATGTTGAAACATTCCTGCATCTCTGGAATGATGTTGACCTGATCATAGTGAAATTTTTTATGTATACTTGGAATTGATTTGCAAGAATTTTATTGAATATTTTTGCATCAATGTTATTGAGAAAGATTGGTCTGTAATTCTTTCTTTATATGATTTTGGTATCAGGCTAACTGTAGCCTCATAGAAAGTGTTTGGCAGTGTTCCTTCTGTTTCTATTATGTGGAACAAATTTGAGGAGTATAGGTATTAGCTCTTCTGTGAAGATCTGGTAAAATTCTGCACTAAAACCATCAGGCCCTGGATTTTTTTTTTTTTTTTTTTTTTTTCTTGGGAAGCTTTTGATGACAGCCTCTATTTATTTTAAGGTTATAGGTCTATTTAAATTGTTCACCTGGTCTTGATTTAATTTTGGTATGTGGTACCTATTCATAAAATTATCATTTCTTTCACATTTGTTAATTTTGTGGAGTACAGAATCTTGTAGTATGACCACTGTCTGTTGCTATACCTGTCTTTTTCATTTCTGGTTTTGTTAGTTTGGATGTTCTCTCTCTGCCTTTTGATTAGTTTGGATAAGAGTTTGTCTATCTTGTTGATTTTCTCAAAGTACCAGCTCTTGGTTACATTGGTTCTTTGTATTGTTTACTTTATTTATACTTTATTGATTTCAGGGCTTCAATTTGATTGTTTCCTGTCATCTATTCCTCCTGGTTGAGTCTGTTTCTTTTTGTTTTCTGCAGCTTTCAGGTGTACTCTTAAATCACTAGTGTGAGATTTCTCCATTTTCTCTCTGTAGGCAATTAGTGCTATGAACATTCCTCTTAGCAATGCTTTCATACTGTCCCATAGGTTTGGGTATGTTGTGCTTCATTTTCATTGAATTCTAGGAAGCCTTTAATTTTTTTTCTGTATTTCTTCCTTGATTCAGGAAGAAATTAATTGAGCACTTTTCAATTTCCATGATTTTTAGGTTTTCTGCAATTAGTGTTGTTGTTGCATTCTAACTTTAAACCATGGTGATTTGATAAGATATAGGAGGCTATTTGATTTATTTTTCTTTTCGTATCTGTTGGGGTTTGCTTTGTTACCAAGAATATGGTCAATTTTAGAGAATGTTCCATGAGGTGCTGAGAAGAAGGTATATTCTTATGAGTTTGGGTGGAATGTTCTATAGATTGTTAAGTTCATTTGATTCATGACATCTGTTAGTTCTCCTATTTCCCAGTTAAATTTCTGTCTGTGATGTGGGAGTGATTTCTTATTAATAAAGAAACTGCCTAGGCCCATTTGCATTTGATAGGCCAACCCTTAGGTGGGTGGAGAAAACAGAACAGGATTCTGGGAGAAAGAAGCTGAGTTGAGAAGTCGCCATGATTCTCCCACTCCAGACAGACGCAGGTTAAGATCCTCTCTGGTAAGCCAGCTCATGGGCTACATAGAATATTAGAAATGGGTTAGAACAATATGTAAGAGCTAGCCAATAAGAAACTGGAACTAGCCGGGCCAGGCAGTGTTTGAAAGAATACAGTTTCCGTGTAATTATTTCTGGGTATAAACTAGCCATGAGGGCGGCTGGGTGCCGGGGACGCAGCCCTGCCGCCGCTCCTATTTCAACATGTCTGGTTGCCCTGTCCATTGGGGAGAGTGGGATTTTGAAGGCTCCTACTGTTAGTCTTTGGGGTTTGATGTGTGATTTAAATATTAGTAATTTTTTTACATATGTGTGTGCCGTTGTATTTGGGGCATATATGTTCAAGATTAAGATTCATCTTGATGGGATTTTTTCCTGTGATGAGTAGGAAATGTCCTTCTCCATCTCTTTTGATTGATTTTAGTTTGAAGTTAAATATTAGGGTAGCTACACCCTCTTGTTTCTTGGGTCCATTTGACTAGAAAATTTTTTCCCAGCCCTTTACTCAGAATGCTGGATCCTGTTTTTGCATCCATTCAGTTAGCCTGTATCTTCTTATAGGTTAATTGAGTCCGTTGATATATTAAGAGATATTTATGACCAGTTATTGTCAATTCCTCTTATATTTTGGTGGTAATGTTTCCCTTCTTTGGGTTTGCTGGTGAGAGTTTTTCTATTGTCTATGTTCTGTTTTTTTTTTTTTTTTTTTTGGGGGGGTAGTGGGGAGCACAGTTAGGTTCCTTGGGTTGGAGATTTCCTTCTAGTACTTTCTGTAAGGCTGGGTTTGTGTACAGGTATTTTTTAAATTTGGTTTTATCATGGAATATTTTGTTTTCTCTATCGATGGTGAATGAAAGATTTGCTGGTGATAGTTGTCTGGGCTTGCACTTGTGCTCTCTTAGTGTATGAAGCCCAACTGCATAGGACCTTCTGGCTTTCATGAGAATTTGGGTGTAATTCTGATAGGTCTGCCTTTATATGTTACTTGACCTTTTTCCATTTCAGTTCTTAATATACTTTCTTTATTTTGCATATCTTGTGTTTTAATTATTATTTAACAAGGGGACTTTTTTCTTTTTGGTCCAATCTATTTTGTGCTCTGTAAGCTTCTTTTACCTTCATAGACATATCTTTCTTTAGGTTGAGAAAATTTTCTTCTATAATTTTGTTGAATATATCTTCTGTGCTTTGAGCTGGAGTTCTTCTCCTTCTTCAAGCCCTGTTATTCTCAAGTTTGTTCTTTTCATGGTGTCCCAGATTTCCTGGATGTTTTGTGTAAAGAATTTGTAGGATTTAATGTTTTCTTTGACTAATGAATCTATTTCCCATATGGTATCTTCAACATTTGAGTTTCTCTCTTCTATCTCTTTCATTCTGTTGGTTATGCTTGCATTGGTAGTTTCTGCTTGTTTACCCATATTTTTCATTTCCAGAATTCTCTTGTGTTTTCTGTATTGCTTCAATTTCAGTCTTCAAATCTTGAACTATTTCTTTCACCTGTTTGTTTCCTTTTTCTTGGTTTTCTTCAGTTTTTTTCAAAGAGATTTATTGATTTTTTCCAAGTTTTTGTTTTTCTTTTCCTTCATTTCTTTAGAGAAATTTTTCATTTCTTCTTTAAGGGTCTCTATCATCGTCGTAAAGTTATATTTAACATAGTTTTTTTTTTTTTTGCTTTTTCTGGATTAGGATGATCAGGTCTTCCTCTTGTATGGATTCTGGCAATACCATGTTGCTTTATAAATTGTTGAATGACTTTTTGCATTGGTGCCTACCCGTCTCTTCCTCCAATTGGTGCCAGTACTGTCTTTGCTTCTTGGTCCGATCCTTGCAGTTGCTGTCTGGGTCTCAGGAAAGCACTGAGGTCTCTCTTGGCCTGATCTCTTGGTCTGCTGTGTGCAGTTGCACCCTATGATTCAGAGTTCCTCTGAAGTGGCAAGTGGTGGGTAGGTTTAGTGTTTTGCCTGTTTTGTATCAAGAGAACTTCTGGTCGAATCTGTTTGGAGTTCTTAATACTTCTTGTAACTTCATAGGCATCTGCTTCTTTATGTTACTTTTTTTTCTATTATTTTATTGAAAATATTTTTTGGGTCTTTGAGATAGGTTTCTACTTCTTCCTTTATCCTTTCTTACCTTAAGTTTGGTTTTCCCATATTGTATGATATTTAATGAAACTTTTGTGTCAGGAATTTGTTAGACTACAATTTTCTTTGACTAATGTATCCATTTATTCTCTCTTATCTTCAGTGTCTGGAATTCTCTCTTCTATCTCCTTGTATTCTGTTGATGAAGCTTGCCTATGTAGTATCTGTTAGAATTACTAAATTTTTTATTTCTTAAATCCTGACAGTTTGGGTTTTCTTTATTGATTCTCTTTCCCATTTCTGGCATTAAAAGTTTTGTTTAGTTCCTTGTACTGCTTGTTTGTCTTTTCCCACATTTCTTTTTTTCAGTTAACTAATTAATTTTTTTTAAAAAACTATCTTTTCTTATATTACATACCATTTCCAATTCTTACTCCCTCCTCTCCTCCTGTTCCTTCCACATTTCCCCCATCCCACTCCCCTATAAACTCCTCAGAGATGGTAAGGCTTCCTATGGCGAGTCAACAAAGTCTAGCACACTGTTTGAATCAGGACCATGGCCCTCCCTACTATATGTAGGATGAATAAGGTAGCCCTCCAAAGAGAATGGGTTCCAAAAAGCCAGTACAAGCCATAGGGATAAATTCAGGTCTCACTACAGCCATACAGATAGTATAATTTGATCCTATTCCGTTTCTCTCGCTTGAGTTGGTGAGCTCCTACCAGCTCAGGTAAACTGTCTCAATGGGTATCCCCATCATGGTTTTGACCTCCTTGCTCTTATTCTCACTCCTCCCACTCTTTGACTGGGCTTTGTTTGCTCAGGCAGAGATATGCTGTGGTTATCTGTATTTGCCTTCATCAGTTGCTGGAAATAGGTTCTAGGGTGACATTTAAGATAGCCATCAATATGATATCCTTTTTACTATTGCTTAGGATCTTAGCTAAGATCATCCTCGTGAATTCCTGGGTACTTTTCTAGTGCTAGGTTTCTTGCTAGCCTCATAATGGCTCCCTCAATCAATATATCTCTTTCTTTGCTCTCTGTCTCTGTCCTTCCCCCTATTGGACCATTCTGTTGGTTTTCCCATTTCTTTTTTTTTTTTATTGAGAATAAGAAAAAAAAAGTTTCCGCCTCCTCCCAGCCTCCC
>NW_026068008.1:8032190-8042718 GCF_014885135.2 Alexandromys fortis
GATGTTATGTGGTCAGAGAGGGAAGGGAGTCAGACGGAGGGGGGGGGGTTGTGGATGCAAGCTTGGTGGGATAGGAAGAGAGAGAAGGTGTCGGGCAGAGTAGCCCCTGAGGATGACCAGGAAGTGTAGGAGGGGTGTCTGAGTTCCCTGTCCCGGGCTGCTGCCGCGGTCAGAAACTCACTCACCCCAGTGATGTCTCTCCTGGTGCCTGGACCGGATCTCCTTCGGTTTTCCCATTTCTTAACAGGATTTATTCATTTCCACTTTAAGTACCTCTATTATATTTTTAAAAGCTGTGTTAATATTTTTCTTGTCCTTCATTTATGCCAAAATATTCAGGGCCTCCTGTGGTAGGATAACTCTTATCGATACATAATGACCTGGTTCTTTTTGATTTTGCATATATGCTATTGTCTGTGTGTTTGTGCTTGGGATAATTAAAGGTCTTCATACTTATTTCTGAGTTTGTTTCTGTTGGGAGGGTGTTTTGTTCCTTGGTTTCTGTTTCCTCTCTGGGTGATCAGAGAGAAGTTCTTCTTGGAAGTGCTACTTTCAAGCTTGATTCTATATGCTCGAGGACCAGTGAAAATCAAAGATCCAAACAAAATGAAATCTTTCACCATTTTCAAATTTCTGTGCCTGAGAAACAGGAGAAAAAGAAGACAGAAACGTTCTAACATCCCTTGTCAATGAGTGTCAATCTAAATGCGAAGTCTGAAATATAAAAACCACAGAAATATTACTAGAAGAAAACAGATCTAAAGTATCCATTCTATTTGATTTCAGACACTTATGAAACTTGTTTAAGAAGTAAGACTATACTGCCAATCAAAAGACATCATCCCATCAATATTGGGGCGGACATCTCAATTTTTAAATTGATAGAGCTGAATGAATAAATGGTTGCTGACTATTAGAGAGTATGCCTATCTGTTAATTTTTGTTACTGTGATAAAACATTGACTAAAGAAGAAATTTTATTTTGGTTTATAATCTGAGAACTAGATGTCTGTAAAGGCAGAGAAAGCAGAGTGACATGTGGCAGGAACAGAGATCAAATGTCAACTGCACACAGGAAAAAGAGAGAAAGAACTAGTTCCTTCTGCTAAGCAATACAAATCACAAATCTGGGTTGCAGTGACACACTTTCCGCAATAAGGCTCTCATCTTGATCTCCACAGCTTCCACAAACAGAGCTATTAGGGATCATGTGTTTAAATACATGAACCTGGTGTTGGGGGCTTTCTTACTCAAACCACCACAGGGAGTCATCATTATAATGTAACTGTGTGTACATATAGAAAATATAGAAACTACTTTTGCAATTAAAATACTATATAGCACAAAACACTATTGCAATAAAGTAAAGTAACTCAAGTCCACTGACTTAACAGGTGGAATTCATAAACAGTGAATTACTAAAAATTTGCTGGGAGTTGTTAGATGGAGGTTGGTAAGGCCGTATGAGCTGACTATTCCTTATCAAACTTGGGTTCTTACTTATCTCCTGACACATAGACTAACAGTGAGACACAATATTCTTCTCAATACCACATTCCAAAAGACGGTTACCCAGGTCCTCAAGGCAGATATTGCTAACTTGCTAAACATCTTGAAATGATGTCAGGACAGTTTTTTTCTCAAAATGACAGAAAAGGGGTATACTCTAGAGGTTTCCAAAGTCAATGTTATAACAAAAGGGAGGGCAGTATGAAAAATCCAAAAGAACTCTGTCAATAAAATTTTGTCATGCTCCAAGAAATCTCAGAGGCTATATTCAGCATTAGCACAAAATCTCACACATTTCCTATAGCAAAAAAAAAAAGAGATCAATTATCTTTCCCTAAGAGATGAAAATTTGTACTGCTGACAGAATCCTATATAGCTGTTAGACACCTCAGAATTGAGTTCAGAACTCTACATTTCACAGCTATCAAATGAAAAGCAAATGTGCACTTAGCAGTAGAAAGACTCACTTGCAATGATTACTGCAAGGCTGGAGATGGAGGAGCAACAGAGAGAACATGCTGGCTATAGGATCTACAAGTGCCTCGATGGGTAGCTGAGCAAGAGCCTTGTGTGGGGAGAGGAGGAAAGGATGCATGTTGCATAGCAGATCAGAAACTGATTGGCCTTACTTCCCAGGAACAACCTGAGCTAACAGCTGAATGTTGGTTCAGTCTAAGTGGGCTAAAGTGGCAGATCCTGGGAGGAGAGAGCCTATACCAAATTTTGAGTAATAAGCACATGTTTCTCGTGGTATATATGGAACCAAGGGGAGTAGTTGAGTTGATCACTCATGAAAGCAAGAACAGGAATTTGGAGAGTCTGTGTTTGGCCTTGTCAGAAGTCAACAAGCTTACCTTGGTTCTATGGATGTTATACAATGGGCATTGGGTGGTTGCAGTAGTCACCTCCCAAGACTTATCCACTGTTTTTTCAGAATCACAGGATTCAATGAAATTATATATATATATATATAATCTGACTCACAGTCTAGCATATTATCTACATCTGAAATCTGAAACCTGGAGGGCAAAAGTAATCCCTAATGTGAATGATAAGTCTCCTACAGACACTGCAGTTGAGGGACAAAAGGAAGAACAAGAATCTTCTTCTCTAAATGGAAGATGAACTTTTCCATTCATCCTTCCAAGTCACACACTAATTCATCAACTCAATGCAGGAAAATTTATTTGAGGTTTAGGTTCAGAAAGGCAGGTTTCATATGTTAGGCAGGTTTCTGAGTCTTTGGTGTCAGGCCATGTTGTTGTGTGACAAAATGTTTCCTGGTGAGATGTTACATACACATCTACTCACCCAAGATAAATTATGGATACCACCAAAATCCAACTTGGTAAGTCAATGAATTTATTTATTGTAGTTACTTTCAGGAATATGGGTGAGGAGTTGCTTATAGAAGCAAAAATGATTCAAAGACAGTTGCATCACCAAAATCCACCCCAGCAAAGGAGACAGCTCATGAAAGGGGAAACTTGTATCACACTGCATAGCCTGTACACAGCTCAACAGGCTAGAGAGTAGACTATGCAAGTGATTCCATTTTTCTAAATTTATTCCAGGCAACCTGGCTGATTTCAGCCTCTTTCAGGCAGTTTATTGAATCTTAGAGTTTTCTGTTCAGCTTGCTTTGTTTGAGAGAGAATCTCAGCAATCTTTACTGTTTACTCTTGGGAGGGAGAGACCTAATAAATCTGGCCAATTTCCTGAACTTCTTGAAGCTATTTGAACTTGTGCCTCGAGAAGTTTCTTTGCTGGATGAAGTGCTTGAATCGCTGAAGAAACTGCTACAGGATGTCTGTTAAATAAAGTTTTTCTAGGCTATTGGGATAATTGAATTAAATGAAATGACCATAAACGTTCACTACTGTGCAATTTTGTCCTTTAAATAGGGTTATATAACTTAGTCGAATGACTAGTTTTGGAAATGTTAATAATTGAATTAATAATTATTATTATAATAATTTATTATATCCAATGCAACATAACATATTTAATAAGTCATGAACAAACATATTAGGAGATTCCTATGCATGGTTACTGCATTCATTGCTAAATAAAAGGTAGTGAAAAAAATGAAAGAAGGTTTTTTTATGGATTTTCTGTATATGAATATATGTGTCTGCATTTACATACATTTTTGTGCTTTTTCTTTGGCTCTTTTTTCTTGTTTGTTTTGCCATCATATGACTTTCTTGGTTTTTGTACATTTTCTTGCATTTTATTTTATTTAAATAACTTTTAAATCAATTTTAACAGTTTTTATGGTGTTTATACTGTCTTGAATTTTCATCATATCTTATTAGGAATCTTTTCTTTTCCATCAAGGCTCTCTTGAATCATTCTGCATTAGGAGGAAGCTACCATAAAATGACTTGAAGTCTCATATAAAAGTCATAGTGATTTTAAATTTGCACAAAGTAGTTTTCACTTCTATCAAAAATATATGTGACAAATAGGAAACAAGACACAAAATTATTCAACAGGGAGGGTTTGTGTTTGATTGTCGTTGTGGTATATAATCTGATATGCCACATACCCTAAGTAACTTCATACTGACCTTAGAAGAATGTCACATTAGGTCATTTAAGAGTGATTCCAACCTAACTAACCAGGTTCTGTACACACAATACTAAGAAGGCCTTCTGACTTCCTGCGGGCATTGCAATCTTTTCTCAGGATGGTGAAGATAGCTATCATTATGAATAATAACAACTCTGAAACAGTCCACCTGGTACAAATTTCTCAAAATCTCTCCCCATTTTTTGGTTTGTTTGCTTGTTTGTTTTCCATATTGGTTAAAGCCATACCTCTGATTCTATGCGCATTTCCCATGCTTTTTATTTTTTTGGCTCTTTCTTGTTTGGTTGTTTTGTCATCTTCTAATTTGTTTGTTTTTAATTTATCTTATCTTATTTTATTTTATTATTATTTCTTAGATGCCTATTTGTTTTTTAAGTAGTCAGAGAAAAGCAGTATGTAAGGAGTCTTTTTCTGTCATACCAACCCACTCCCAAATAATGAAATGTGTACTTCTAATTATGAAAGCTTAGCCTGTAGATTAGGCTTGTCCGTAAATAGCTCTTGTAACTTATATTAACTTATTGATATTAAACTACATTCTATCACGCGGTGTTACCTCTCTTCCACTTGCACCTCCCATTTCCTTCCCATGTCTACTGCTGCACCTTGATCATCTCCTCTTACTTCCTTTCTCCTCGGAGAAGTCACACCTATACTTTCTGGCTAGTCATTGGCCATTCAGCTCTTTATTAATACAGTCACAACAATCTATCTTCACACAGTGTACAAATATCCCACAACAGGAGTAGACTTGAGTAGGAGGGAAAGTATAGAGAAATGGGGAACTCTAACTTTTCTACCAGAGGAACTTGGTTCCCAGCAGTACATTGTAGCTCAGAACAATCTGCTCCAGAGGTTTTAATATGTTCTTCTATCTTCCCAAGGTTCCTTTGGAAGTCTACATGAGGTCACACACACACACACACACGCACACGCACACACACTCACACATACACATATTAAATACTTAAATAACTAAATATTTTAAAAGACTATGCAGAAATATTGTTACATAGTAAATTTTGTTAACACACTAATTGACCAGTGCTTTGTATAAGTCTAGGAGGAAAGTACATAAACAATGTTTCTTTTGAAATGCTAATATTTTTACAACTTCACCAACAAACATGTTTAATTTGAACACATACTGATAGTTATGATAGGACCAAAAGAAATAATTTTATTTACATAACAAAATAATTTCAAAATACCTAAAACCTTATTTATGAGCTGATTTGCAAAACTTACTGTATATTCCTGAAAATGCTTCAATTTTTCTCACTCATGAGAAACAAGTAACTTGCCAATTGCCTAGTATCTACAGATACACTTCATTTGCTTCGTAAAGGATCATTTTAACTAGAATTACCTGTGGTTTATAGCAAAATGTAAAGACTACAAAAATTGAATTATTAAAGACCTTTTTAAAAATAGCACCATTACTGTGAAAATGCCATCCAGACACTTAAAATTCTTACTTTATTATTTTATGTTAACTTTATCGTTTCTAATGAGCCCTGTGCTCACTCTGGCATGATATGTTCACATTCCATACACTATACTTGGGACATTTTCACTTTTTGATGTTTTACAATGAGAGCTGTATACAATGAGGAAGGTAGGTGCTGGAGAAACACTTAGTCTGTGCTCTTCCCTGTTCAATAGTGTAGCCCAAAAGAGCCTAAAATGCATCTTGGTTTAACTGGGTTACAGTCCAGTTTTACTCTCCCTTATGCCTCAAATCAATACTTCCTTTCTTTATTTTGAGAATCTGATTATTTCATATTGCTCATTATAAATGGAGTCAAGTGACATTTACTTTGCTTTTATTTTCATTCATCACAATTTTTTCCAGGTTAATCATTTTGTTAAAAAAAAGCATAGTCACAGTCATCTTCTCTTTAGGCATCATTACTACAATATTTGGCATATATTTTACTTTTTTACAAACACAGTCATCTATCAGTATACATGTTGGTTTTAGACAATTCTGGGCAATTATAAAATTATCTGCAATGGAAAAATATTGTGAGAACCTTAAGATCTTGTTTTCAGTTCTTCTGAGTAAATGCATAAGCATGAAATCATGATTTCATTCAGTAGATGTAGTTTTACTTTTATCAATGTTTCACATTATTTTATGTAATAGATTCTCCATTTTATGTTCTTTTCAGAAACATACAAGGCTCTTAACTACCATGTATTTGTATTTGATTGATGCACAAAGTATGTATTTAGAAATAATCCCTTCATTCTCTTGAACAATATATGCTTTATTCCTGCCAGAACTATGCATTTGTTGAACTTTCTGACTTTAACATTGTATGAATTTTAAGAATATTATCATCATTTTCTTCTTCCCATTCTCCATAATATCAGTTATTTCTTATACTATTGCAATATTGCTTACAACTTTACATCTGTAATGACATCTAACTAAGGTGTTATCTTTATTTTAATTTAAACTCACAAGTTTACAAGTAAATTATTCTATCTGGAAAAATCAGATATGATTTCTTAGAATATCAAGCAATTCATCATTTGGCTCCTTAGATAAAATATATTCAAATTGTACAGATATTTTTTTCCCAGAATGTATTTAGGGTTTAGAGTAATTGATATTTCAGAGAATAGTTAGTTATTGATAAATGCTTATCTTTAACTGTCCTTACAAAGTCATTGGGGATAGGAGCTAAGAATTTTACCTGCCAAATGACATTAGTATTTGTAAACATTTTAAAAGCTCCAAAATATGAATGATTCATTATATATGAATGGCATATAGGAGGAGATTACTAAATTTTTGCTAGCTACCTAAATAATATTGAAAATAATACATGCCAAAAACTCTGACCATATTAAGGATAACTAATGAATCAAAGGCAGTGTCATTTAATAAATATTATGGCAAGAAGTTTCTAGTTGAACCAACTAAAAAAATTATTAACAATAGTATTTCAGGAAAATACTAATATCTTACCTGCTCAGATACTCTAATGTAATCATCTGTGGCAGAGGAAATGAGAACAGATATAAGACATTTCATTAATTCAGAAATTGAGAGAAATAAACATTGTTGCTTTCTTCTCCCAGTTCTGAAATTTTAGAATTTTTTCAGTGTTCTGAAAACTAAATCTTAAGAAGTATATCAATGTTAGAGGGTTTGTCTGCAGACAGAATCCACAGTGCAGAGGCATGCTTCAGCTCACCCTCTTCATTGTACACCTTCATCACCAAGGACTGTGATAGCTGCGTGTCTCCTTCACACTCAAAGACTGGAGTCATGCTGCATCTCCAGTTAGCTCTGCTTATGGTCCTTGCCTAAAGCCTCCATCCTTAGAATGGATCTGCACAAAGACAGGAGGTTATAGGGCAGGCCGAGTTAATGCAACTACACCCGGTAGCACAGGCTTAGTGTGTCTCTTACTAATAGCTGAGGCAAGGGGATCACAAGGTAAGAGCTAGCCTGAGCAACTTTCTGAGACTCTGTGTCAAGGTAAATAGTAAAAAGAAACAAAAAAATCAAACAGATAGAGGCTGGGAATATAGCTCAGGGAAAGAGCATGTAAAATCTCTGAGTTCATTTGCCAGAACTAAAATGGAAGTAAACAGAGAAAGAGGAGGAAGTTTTTCCATTTTTACTAACTCCCAGTAACAAGTGTGGGAGATTTTATTTATGTCATTCTATTTATAAGTAAAATAATTTAAAGAAGTTTGCATTTACTAAATAAGTTATTTGAGAAAAGTCAGATAAATTGCTCAAGATTGCATCAATAATAAAAGAGGTTAAAAAATATTTTACCAGTATTCAGAATATCTAGTGGCCTTAGATATTATTGCTGTATTAATACTGTACAAATTTTATTAATTTAAATTTTCTGATATTCATAGGTTTTATTTATATATTGGTATTATTTTTAATGTTTTTGTGACTCTGTGTCCCTGAACATATGCATATTTGTGCATGTGTTATGTGTATGCAATACATGTCTATGTGTGTAAATATGTATACATATACATGGAGATCAAAATTCATGCGTATTCATTCATTGCTATTTATTTTGCTTTTGAGATAATGTCTCTCTGTAAGCCTGGTTTTCACTGATTCAGGTAGTCTGGATACTTCCCACTGGGGACATAGAAATTATCTTAGAATACTCCCTACAGCGTTGTATTGTGAATGTTGTTATGCTTGTGTGGAAAGTACTTCAACAACTGAGGCAGTTCCTCAGCCCCATTTAGTGCTTTGAATAACATTGGCTTACTATGTTTCTTAAATATAATTACAATAAATAAAAAGGCAGGATTTTTAAAAATATACACTATATATCTAAAATTAATGTATTTAAAAGACAAAACATTTTACATTTTAGAAGGAATATTTCTGTGAATATCTGCGTTCTATGAATATCTGTGCCCCTTCTCAGGTCTCAGTATAAAATCCATTACTCAACTAGGAGAAATAGGAAGATCTATACCTACATCTGTGTCCTCCTTATAGCAACTGAAACAAGTAGAAATGGAAGATAGTTTTCTCACTATTCCAGCTTTATATTTGATTGTATTCTATATGGAGAAGTTATAATTACTTATAAATGGAACAAAATGAGGCTATGGGTAAGCAAAGGAAAACAAGAAAAACAAAGAAAATGAACACATTCATCACTTAAACTTAAGAATTTTGTGGAGAGACTGAAATTTACTGCTCAGAGATTTTGAAATAAAAGATAGAGGTAGAGATGAGAGTCCACATGCTAGGTATATTCCTCCTAAATGAACTTGCCATACTTTTACAAGTATTTGCTTGGTTCTTCTACCTCTCAGCCTTTAGTAATCACCAATCTGTTCTCAGTTTCTGAGTTTCACTGCCTAATATCCCATAGGAGAAAGAGCAAGCATGAGTCATTGTTAATTGAGGTTGAGGTGTGTTTATTGTATGGAGCAGAAGGATGGTTCCTCTTTTGTATCCAATCCGTTAGCCTTTGTCTCTTTATAGGTGAGATGAGTCCATTTATATTAATAGATATTAATGACCAGTGATTGCTATCTCTTGTTAATTTAGTTTTCATTGTTGGTTAAGTTGTGTGTTTTTCCCTTCTTTGGGATTTGCTGCTGTGAGATCATCTATTGTCTGTGTATTTGTGGATGTAGTCAACTTCCTTGGGTAGGAGTTTTTCTTCTAGTGCTTGTTTTCAGATAGGTTTGTGGCTAGGTATTGGTTAAATCTGGTTCTGTCATGGAATAGCTTGTTTTGTCCTTTTATGGTGATTGAAAGTTTTGCTGGGTATAGTAGTCTGGACTAGCATCCCATATTCTGGTGTCCTCTTCAATTTTTTTTCTTCAAAGATTTAGAGTTCTGGTAATTCAGGTCTACACAACACATAAGTGCTTGGGTATTTATGATATCATTGCCACAAAATTAATGGCACAAATATAGGTACAGTATAAGACGGCTTTAAATAAAACAGGAGAGGTTTATGTAGTGTTGATACGTGAATGAGTAAGATCTTACAGACAAACTATTGGGTCGTGAAAAAATGACTATCAATGTAGACAAGTGCTTGTCTTTTCTAGAACTGCTTTCTTATCTGTAAAATGGGAATAAAGGTGACATTTTGCCAGCAGGATTGGTGTAGACAAATAAAACAGTATTTACACTGTTTACTTTTCTTCCCTCTTTGAGCTCCTGTCCTAGTGCATGCCAAATATACATCCCACCCCCAGAAAAAAAGCCAATAGAAAGCACTGAAAACAAGTTACCTTTTATTTAAACAAGTCAAGTATAGAAATTATGGCTATTGTGGAGAAATTATTCCTCAACCAGTTATAAGGCTCAGTGAATTAAGGAGAGAGTGTCATCTTTGAACCCCCCCCCAAAAAAAAAAAAAACAGTGGACAACATTCTACTGCTTTTGCTGAGGAGTAAAATATCTATAATTTTTTCCAGGACACTGGGTAACTGGACTTAAGTAAGGTGAGGAAACAATGACAGTCAGAAGGTCCTGGTCAAGCCTTATGCTGACAATAAGAAACCACGGATGCAGGCAAACAGATGGATCTAGAAAACATCATATTGAGTGAGGTAACCCATACCCAGCAAAACAAATATCATATGTAATCACTCATAAGTGGCTTTTAGACATAAAGCAAAGAAAACCAGCCTACAATTCACAACCCCAGAGAACCTAGATCCTGAAAGAGCCTAAGGATAGGACCTTAAAAGAGACATACATGGATCTAATCTACATGGGAAGTAGAAAAAGACATGATCTCCTGAGTAAATTGGGAGCATAGTGATCATGGAGATGATTGAACGGGAGAAGAGAGGAAGGGAGGAGGAGAGCAGAGAAAAAAATGTATAGCTAAATAAAATCAATAAAAAGAAAAAGAAGGAAAGACTAGGTTAGGAGGATTTAGATAAGTA
>NW_026068008.1:8042770-8047520 GCF_014885135.2 Alexandromys fortis
TGTTAGAGAGACAGACAGAATGTAGAAATTCTATGGAATATCAATGAATTAAATATGTTTTAAAGTCATGTGAGCAGCATATTACTTCAGTCATTTTCATATCAGCCCTTTTGATTTAAGGAATCATTTTGTTACTAGAAAATTTATGTTTTCTCTTTTAATTTCTAAGTATGAATTTAGGACCTTTATGTTTGAACTAGATCTATAAATGCAAAGTGAATAACAAAAGATGTAAATAACTTAGTTTTTAAGATTTTAGTAACATTTTTCTTATGTAATTCATGCTATTTATTGACCCATAAAAGACAGAAAACTAATTGTTACTTTACATTTTCCACAATGTTTCAATGAATGAAATATTTGCACTAAAACATTCAATGTTAGCTATTATTATTTTGTTTGCAAAAAGTAACAGAGCTATGAGGGTCTATGGACAGCATTGTGTTGTGCTTGACTCTATACTCATGACATCAGACCAATGACTATTCTCTCTGCATTCATTGGACTCTACAGTCAGTATCAACTGGTGATCTATAACACTATCCATTTCGTACCTGGAATATGGAGACAGTGTCAGAACCTATAAAGTGGACCCCAGTTCTATAAGGCTCCTATACTTCAGTTGTAAAGGTTGTTATGACCTTTCAGTTGTAAAGTTGTGTTATGACCCATACTTCCAACCTATCATGGCTTTCTGCTGGATAATGTGCTTACATAACTTATGGTTAAATGATAAAAGAGATCCAGAAAAGATGCAGAGAAGCTGCACCTAGGATGAAGCCTTGAATGGGTTCTAAAACTTGCAAGTACCTGTGCCAGTAGATTTAAAGCATGTGACATGCTTAACTCAATATGTTTCTTTATTACAAGCTTTCACATTGTTCAACCTCCTACAGCCCAACCTTTCCCAACTAGAATCCTTGTTTATGCCCTCTTTTTCCTGTGTCTCTGGTGACCTAGTCCATGGCAAAGGAACACCATTTTAAGTCTTTAGCATAATGTCAGGTGAGAACAAAATGGTTGCTAAAGATCCTTGCATTGTCTTCATCATTCCAATATTGTAAGAGATTCTCAAGGAATAGAGAATAAGAACAAATATACATTTATTTAGTTACAAGAAAGAAAAGTAAATGAATAGAAATTCACTTAAAAGGAAAAAAAAAGACAGCATCACCCATCACCCCTACAAAAGGGTAACATTTAATGTTACATATCTCTCTGTTTATAGTATTATTTCCAGTTCTGACCTACAAAAGGGTAACACTTAATGTTACATATCTCTCTGTTTATATGTAAGTATTATTTCCAGTTCTGACCACAAGTTCATTGCCCTTGCTCTCACTTGTCTCTAGCTTCTAGAGTAATTGGAATATTCATTGTTACAAATCCTGGCCCAGTCTTCTTTCCAAGACATGTCTACCAATTCCCTCTGTCAAAACTCATCTAGTAAAGCCCCTGGAAGGATTACCACTGGCTTTAGTATATGTATCCTTTTATCTAGAAAATTATGTTCCCTATAGTTTCTTCTAAAAAGCCAAGATTGTAGAGGAAGATTTGATAGAAAACATGAACCACATACTCTGTTGTATTTATTGAAACCAATTTAATTAATTATTTCTTCACTGCTGGACTCAACTAAGGGCAGAGTCACGAAACTTGCTGCTGGTTTCAATTTACCACTTCTATTAATCCTTTGTACAAGTGACTGCTCTTGTGCTCATTAGTTTGTGTTTGTGAATGCAGTAGAAAAAATTGATATCTTCAAATATCAAAGAAGTCCAACTAAATACAGAGCCCTTCCTCTTCTTTATAGGCACAGTCCAGGTTAGATATGAAACAGATATTCTAATGAGCAGAAAAGAACAATTTATTAGATTTAATAGAGAAAATTATGACCAAGAAAATTCCTTCAAATAAAATATATGATTTATTTTTGATTAGTGGTCAGATTTGTCCACAAGAAGCTTTTAAGAGAAAAATCAGCATATACTGAAATATTTCATTGGCATATTGAACTAAAATGCTGCACATCTTTATTTACCTTTGATCCACTCCAGGATAATGACTAACACAAATTCTAAATAATAAATTTCCTTATAGTGAAAAAACTAAAGCCTGGGTTGTGATTTCAATGAAATGTTCTCCAAATATAAATAGATTATGTGAGTCTAGATGCCAAAACTACTACCATGCTAATGACACCTTTAGCAAAAGCAGTGCTTACACAGAGGAAATGATGTTGTTTAACTTTAATGGAAGTGTTTAAAAATCATATA
Source organism: Alexandromys fortis (assembly GCF_014885135.2). Lineage (NCBI taxonomy): Eukaryota > Metazoa > Chordata > Mammalia > Rodentia > Cricetidae > Alexandromys > Alexandromys fortis. The sequence goes on from NW_026068008.1 coordinate 8,045,047, forward strand.
TGATAGACCACATTCCAAACAAATACCCAGCAAGGATATGACATTTGTAATTATAATCATGTTAGCACATTTTATTTAAATTGATGTGGAACACTTTATATTATTCCAACAAGACAAGCACATAAACTAAAGAATAAATCATGAAACCCACTGATATTTTATTTTCTTATATTTTATATCCATATGAATTAAATAAGGTTAATTTAATATATGTTTTCTTTTCTCTTATATTTACAAGTATATTAATACTTTTATGTTTCATTTTAATTTTAGGAAAAAATAAAGCATGCTAACATAAGCACTCAAATTCTAAGACATTATAGAAAACATTGATTCACAGATGAGCAAAACTAATAATTTTGGATACCTACTTATGAACCACCATAATGTAAAGCCCCATTGCTTCTTAGTTACACTTTTCTGATGAAAGATTGAATAAAATTGAAAATTATTAAACAGGACAAATTAGCTAAGGTTGTAAAACTGAATAGTTAAGAATAAATTTTTGAGGGGTGTTATTAAATTGAGAAAGTGGAATAGAGAAAAAATAAAAGTAATACAACACACCCTAAAGGCAGTGGATCCGGTTTGATCAAGAATCATGGACCATGGCTTGTCACTGCAGTTAATGTCTCAAGGAAACTTAATTTTTCCAATATATACAGCTAATGCAACATATTTTTATGTTTCTTTAAGTAATCAGGGTCCCATTTAAAACTACATAGAAAAAAGCCAGATATCAAGATATCAAGACATATCAAGAGACTATCAGATATCAAGAGACTGTTGAACTAAAGACCTTTATTACTTTTGTCCAGATGGTTGCTCTCATTTCTTAAGTACCAATTCAAGACCCACATTCAATATGGAGGCTGGGTGGATCCTGTTTGCAGTAGAGCCTATCACACAGACAGAATGTGAGATTATGGAATCCAGCAAGTTGTAAATAGTTCAGGAAGAGTCTAAGAATATTTCAGATGAAGATAATGCCCTACCAAGAGGAGTTACGTAATTTTTCGAGACTGTCAGTTAAATGAATAATTCCAAGATATGGTCTTAGGGAAAGAACAGTCAGCAGATAGGTAGGATTTCAAAGGCCCTCAAAGGACAACCTTTCAACAGTGAAATCAAGCTGGTCCCAAGAACTGAGATGGACCTAAGATAGTTAAGAAAGAAAAGAAATGCCATGCGTGAGAAAAAATAGATAGGACTCTAACAATCTAAGTTTAACAAGATCATCTGACAGTTCTGATGTTCAGAAGATATAATGACCAAGAGTAATGCTAAGGATTCCTGAAGGCAGTCAGGCTGATGACTCTAGTCAGGAATTCCAGCTGATTGTCTTTCAAACTCTTTGGAACTTCACATTTTCACTCTTTATATAAAGGGATAGCATACAATCTCTCACTCATTCTGTTCAATTTCAATAAAAAAATCATACGCACTGACATGTTTATAAATGTTTTCCTAGTAATATTTGGAAATCTATAAGGCAATTGTTCATAAATACAGACAAGATCAGCTAGCAGGTTGGCAGGTCTATAATCTTATTATTTATCACCAACTGGAGTCTGAAACTAGTCTTACAGATCCAGAGAACTTAGGGATCAATACCTCAGGCAATTATATATTTGGTAAACAATTGCATTAGAGTTCTGAAAAGATATGTTCCCCTAAAAGGCCAGTGTACTGAAGGCTCATTCCCCAGGCTGTGATGATTCTGAAGGGTATTTGAATTGCAAGGATAGGAATCCCATTGAATGTTAAATGCATTCAGTGGTTTGTAGTTGAGTGAGTGATCAGTAGGTGGGGTCTGCTTGGAGTATTCTGTCACTGGACATTATTTTAAATAGTAGAACTTGTCCCTATCCCCTCTCTTTAATTCTGCTTTTCAACTGCCACAAGTGGGAAACTTGGTTGTGTCCACCCAAGAACTGTCTACTGATGAAGAATTTCCCTTTTTATGCTGTGATTACCATTGATAAATAAAGGAACTGCTTTGGGCCTATAGCAGAGGTATAGGGGAATAGAGGTAGGTAGGGAAAACTAAACTGAGTGATGGGAGAAAGGAGGCAGAGTCAGAGAGAAACCATGTAGCCCTTCCAGAGACAGACAGATGAAACTTTATCCGGTAAACCACAGCCACCTGTCAATACAGAGATTAATAGAGATGGGTTAAATTAAGATATAAGCATTAGCCAATGAGAAGCTATAGCTAATTGGCCAAGCAGTGGTTTATATAATATGGTTTCTGTGTGGTAATTTTGGTTCTGGGTGGCAGGGACAAACAAGCAGTCCCCTCCAACAAATTGGCACCCACGACCCTGAGATTAATAGTCTCATGTTCTACCAACTGATTTCTTAATATTAGACGTGAGCCTGGGCTTACCCAAATACTCAGTCATACCATTCTCTTGTGATATTTCATTCTTGCTGCAAATTCAAAAGCAAGGTACTTTATAATTATACTTTAT
>NW_026068008.1:8047538-8067034 GCF_014885135.2 Alexandromys fortis
TTGGATTTTCGAGACAGGGTTTCTCCGTGGCTTTTTGGTTCCTGTCCTGGAACTAGGTCTTGCAGACCAGGCTGGCCTCGAACTCACAGAGATCCGCCTGCTTCTGCCTCCCGAGTGCTGGGATTGAAGGTGTGCGCCACCACCGCCCAGCAGCAAATTACTTTAGAAGAGCCAACCAATCATGTACCAATTCATCAGATATTTAAAAGTCATTTCTGATAAATCTTTCTTATAATAAGTGGGTTTTATTCAGCGATATCACAGTAGTATAAACTAATACAGAGTGGCATAAAATTCAGAAGGCCTGATTCTAATTTTTCTGTCATATTGATAGCTAAATCTGCCTGGTCTCTGTCCTGAGTATTCTCTTCCCATTGGTAAAATTTGGACACTAGGGTTAGACATTGTTATTGTAGAACATGGATTTAAAACAGATTTGGCTGTGGTTGAATATACTTGGGTTGCCGATGTATCTATCAGAGGCCAGGCTCATGTCTAATAGTAAGATATATTTGTAGATGATGGAGGTGGGTCTTGTATCTTATCTGTTGCTTTCATTGGTTAATAATAAAGAAACTGCCTCGGCCCTCATAGGACAGAAAATTAGGTAGGTGGAGTAAACAGAAGAGAATGCTGGGAAAAAGAAACTGAGTCAGGGAGTCGCCATGGTTCTCCCACTCCAGACAGATGCAGGTTAAGATCCTCCCTGGTAAGCCAGCTCGTGGGCTACACAGAATATTAGAAATGGGTTAGAACAATATGTAAGAGCTAGCCAATAAGAGGCTGGAACTAGCCGGGCCAGGCAGTGTTTGAAAAAATACAGTTTCCGTGTAATTATTTCACGGCATAACCTAGCCATGCGGGCGGCCGGGTGCCGGGGACACAGCCCTGCCACTCCTATTTCAACATGTGGACAGTTGTTTGATGAACACAACTAAACTTTCCACCAAGACTCTCTGGATTTTCTAATTGACACACTCTTCATTTGCCCGATTTAATAATCATTGGTTAAATTTTAGTCATGTCTCAAATTCCTACAATCCCACTGCCCTTCATGATAAATTTCATAGCATACCCTTGTGGACAGTGTTGATAAGGTACTTATTACTGTTATATATGTGCCAATATTACATAATTTTTCTTATTTTTTTGCCTTTAAGGATACTGCAAAGACAATATAAAATATCTGATTGTTACACATCACAATTTAGAAAGATAAACATTTCTCATAAATGATAATTCATAAACTGTATTTTAAAGTATTATTTATTTTGTGGTAAAACTTTATGTAAGTTGTAGTTTTTCCAATTTTATGGTATCTCTTTATTTTAACAAACATGAATACATGGGGCTTAAAAGTAAACAAACTTGGTTTGTGGTTCATGCTGTCTTCTTCATCTTAGTAAAACAGAAGAAGAATAATACAGTCTTGTTAGAGTGATTTCCTCTGTCATTTTCAGAAATAAAAGCAAATGAGAGTTGGAAAAAATAATATTTATCATCAAGCGAATTTGTTTTAAAAGCATTCAAGCTTCCATACAGCAAAAAAATAAATTTCCCACTCTTCAAGAGAGCACAATTAGTTTTACATTATACTAAACAAACCAATTTACAAATGGTCATTTACCTGAAGGAAAAGAAGACATCTAGAATGTCACAGCTTATTCCTTTCTCTCCAGGATATTAGAAATCAACAGGAAGCCTTTCTCACATTTGAATTTCTATAAAATCTTAGAGAATAATTTTTCCATTATTTAATAAAAAAATTATATTCGTCATGTTTCTATATATCTAATAACAGCACAACACAAAGTAAAGTTAATAAAGCTTTTATCTTATACTCATGGTAGACTTTATAAATTTCTGGAAAGATTTCAATATATTGTTTTCAAGATCTCGTTTCCTCTTTTCTTTCCTCTACAGACATCATTTTATAAGATCATTTATAATTAAAGAACAAAGGAGGAAATAAAGAAAGGTATCAAAAGCATAAGAGAGAATGAACAGCAGTCTACAACCTGGTGTTTTTCTTTCTAATAAAGTGAATAATTGCCAGATGTGCAGAACAGTATGCAAATATTCTAAATCAAAGTGATATCTCAGAATTTAATATGAAAAAAATACAGTCAATGGAAACTTTACAAAACAGCTACAACATTAATTACAGCATTTTCCATCTGTAGTAAGAAAATAATTAATTAAGACTCTATGACAAGAGGGTGATTGCAGCCATTTCAGCTGTACTAGCTCCCTCCTGCATGCTGTTTTTACCAATTAGCTTCTAATACTACAGTGCTTGATTTTCACATAATAGCATTCATCTGGGGGTTAACTGACATTGTTTAAGGTATTTCTTCCAAAATAGTAATTTCTCATTTTAGTATTTACTTACAGATTATGTACAAAACTTCCTTTAGTCCACACAAACAATAGTATATAATTTTGAATCATGAGTTCCAAATATTGTGGTTTTATACCATAATTGATTCCTCCTATACATGAGCACAACCTAGAATTATAGTAAGAAAAAAAAATGAATGTTTTAATTTTTAAATACATGTTTAAGATGCATATGCTATAGATTGAGCAATTAGAAATAAGAGAAGGAGATAATTAAATATATATTTTATATAAAGATAGTATCAAAATGCATTCGTGTCATATTCCTGGATTGTTGTTTTCTGCAGATGCAAGTTTTATTAACACTTGTTTAATTTTAGTTACATAAGATATACTATAGTTGAAAATGAAAATTGAAATACATTATTTTAAGACAATACATATAAATGCATCAAAATCCACAAAGCATTTGTAAGAGTCTTTAAATAGTAATTTGGCACCCAAACCTTGTAAATATAATTTGTAATATAAAATATTTGGTTTCTTATTTACTGATACTTTATTTGTCTGTTTTGAGAAACAGTCTGTTTTTTTAACGAAAAAGTTCCTAATACCTAATATATTAAATATTTTAGTATGTCCTACCTTCTTTAGACTTTCAACATAATAGCCATAGTAAGAATTCAGTAATAAGAAAAAAACCCATAAAACAACAACAACAATAAAATAACCTGAAGCCCTGTGACTCAATCAGGTTTTCTTGTTGTGCTCTTCATTAGCATAAAGGATGCGCAGGATGACAAAGAGAAACTGCTACCTAGGTCCACTGAGTTTAGTTTAAAGATGACTTGTGCAAGACAGATCGGCCTCTGAACACATCCAGGCACTTAGTATTACCTAAGTGCCAAATTTAGTCCTGTCCTTGTTGTTGGCACATATATAATTTTTCTATCAAAGATCTTTGAAGATTTTGGGAGAACAGCAGGTCTAGTTTTTTTGTTGTTGTTGTTTAATTTGGTTCCCTTTGTTTTGAAAAATATTGTAAAATCGATGTAATTTATGATTATTTTGAAATTAGTATGTAATAAATGAAGGAACCTTTGGAACACCTCAACATTTAACAATAATAAATTTGTATTGAACCATTAACCACAATTATAAAATTATATAAAATTACGCATAATTATATATTAGGCATTTCAATTCAGTTGTTAATACAACAATTTTAAATTAAAATTAGGTGATCTGTTTAATTTTAAAACAATTCCCTACTGTTTAAGTTTATACTCTATTAAGTTTCAGTAAGTCCTCCTAATTAACTACACTGAAACACTTTTAAGTATGAAATTATACAGAGCCCAGATATATCTTCAGAATGAGTCACTAAGACAATGTGTCTATAAATTTTATAACACTTTTTTCCAGTTGTGCCATTTCTGAAGCCCCACACAATTTATTTTTAATGAAGTTAATCACACTGCTTATATATGAACAGTATCCTAATACACTAATCTTTGAGTCTATATGTTACAAAGGACAATTCAGTCTCACACACTGACAAGGATTTCATGAAATGTGCATTTATATATGTGGGACCAATAAAGGCTTTTAGATCTCTTCAAATCAATGTTTCTTGATTACTGTGTTCTTATCATTTGTATCTTTGATGCTTCTGTGAATGGCTTCATACTCACCAGTATATGGGCAGCACAAAGTAGATATGAAAGGATCTACACAAAAGAAGGAAAGGAAGGAAGGCAGGAAGGCAGGAAGGCAGGAAGGCAGGAAGGCAGGAAGGCAGGAAGACAGGAAGGCAAGAAAGAAAGAAAGAAAGAAAGAAAGAAAGAAAGAAAGAAAGAAAGAAAGAAAGAAAGAAAGAAAGAAAGAAACACAGGCAGGCAGAAAAGTAGTATGGGGGTAGTCCTTCTTGGAGGAGTGACAGGAGGCGTAGGGGTTGATATGATCTGATGTGGGAGTGATTTCTTATTAATAAAGAAACTGCCTAGGCCCATTTGATAGGCCAACCCTTAGGTAGGCGGAGAAAACAGAACAGGATGCTGGGAGAAAGAAGCTGAGTGAGGAGTCGCCATGATTCTCCCGCTCCAGACAGACGCAGGTTAAGATCCTCCCTGGTAAGCCAGCTCATGGGCTACACAGAATATTAGAAATGGGTTAGAACAATATGTAAGAGCTAGCCAATAAGAGGCTGGAACTAATAGGTCAGGCAGTGTTTGAAAGAATACAGTTTCCGTGTAATTATTTCTGGGCATAAGCTAGCCATGCGGGCAGCCGGGTGCCGGGACGCAACCCTGCTGCTCTTATTTCAACAATGATCAATCTGAAAGAATCAACAGTATGTTTTAAAATACTGTTTTAAAACATATATGATCTAAAGTCATAGTTACTGCTTTAGTTTTTTCTTTATTTACTCCTCAGATATAATTTGTATACCCACATGCTAAAAACAACAAACCACAAATGTCTGCCTTTTTCAAGTAATTTTTTCTCTTTTCAGTTTCTACAGATAAAGTGATCTGAAGTTGTATACAATATTGTAAAAGAAGAAAAAGAGGCTTTGACATGCGGAGAAATATCAAAGGTGATTTCATTCTGAACAGCAGCACCTCCACTTCAGTTTATGTAAAGCCCCAGTCATATGGACCATACTGTTCACTTTTAGACATACCATTTCTTATGTGTTAAAAGCTATAAAATTGTCATTTTATGGTTTACATGGTAAATGTGTTTTCCCTCTTTTTAATTATGTTTTGTAAGTATTAAAGTGTGAAGAACATTAATGAATGGTGAGAGAGACACTGTATACAAATGTATATTTGTAAAAGCTATTTTTATGATTAGCATGTGTCATTGTTGATCACATAGTCACATAGTATTGCAATTCTACATTTAAAGCTTGTTTCCAGCAATGTCATATGGAGAATATACATTGTATGCTAGTTTCTATAATTTATTTTCTATTTATAGTTTAAGGTTCTTTAGACTATGAGGAAAACTATTTGAAAAAGCTATATTTCTGCCCTTTCTAAGCACCATTTTATTAATAAAAGAATGCCGTTATTTCAGAAGTGATGCAACCATTTAAGGACACTGGTTTGACCTGTGAGCATGCTTGGCACTAGTGAGCTGAAATGACCCAAAAATCACCTCTTACTTGAGACTGACTGTAAAATTCTGCAGACAGTTTTCAGTATTTGGAAAGATGAGAAGTAGACTAATAAGAAAAAGACTGTCTTGTCCTAGGATCCCAAAATTTCAGTTAGTGCACACACCCCTTCATCTCATTCCCTAGTCCTCAGAATCCTCTATTCCCAAGCACTGTATTTTCCAAAATCTCTTGGATATTGTCTTGTGCAGTGGAAAAGGGAGAGACCATCCCTACAGGATGTAGGCACATTCAGCACATAATTTCTTAATAAATACTGGTTCTTTTAAAAACAAATTGGTGTGTCCTTTGTCTTTTTGTGTCACTTCATTAATAGTCAGTGTGAACAGTTTGCATCTCTACAATGGGATAAAACAAGTCAGATAATAAAAGCAATCCAACCACACTTAAATATGTTTTGTGTCTGTTCAGCATACTCCCTATGGCATGCCAGTGTTTGAAAATACATTTACTTGATGTACAAAAGAAAGTTAGATGATCCTCCCTTCTTTACAAAAGTCATTATTCAAATCACATTTCAAAAATGTGTATTGCTCTTCCAAGTATTTAAAGATAAGGATATAAAGCAATCCACCTCATCACAAGGTCTTGTTTTTCAAACAGGCCATACATCTGAAGGGAGATAATTCCATTGTCTTCATTAAAGAATCCATGACAACACCCATTGAAATTAGTTTTCCACCACAACTGCTTCATCACATTAAACCATTTTTTTAACCACAGAAACTGAGAGGAATCAGAATTATCCTAATAAGTTTTCTCTAATTTCTGTTCTTATGTCTTCAAGATACTTTATTTTATAGTTATTCTTTATGTTCTAAATGTAATAGAATAAAAAATACAATTGCATAAAAAGAATAACATTCTCATAGGGAAATTATGAGTAGAATTTATTATTAAGAAAACAAAGTACATTAGTTTTCTTGCTATTTGTCTGTGTATTTGCACATGTGTGTGCTGTTACTCTTTTCTTGTTTCTTTGTTTGGTATAGTGTTTACATTCAAATTTAATGCCTCATGCATAAAAGTCAAGCATTCTACCTCTGGCTATGACAAACAATGCTGCTATGAACATAGTTGAGTACATGTCCTCATGGCACTATTGAGCATCCTTGAGATATATACCCAAAAGCGGTATTACTGGGTCTTGAGGAATGTTGTTTCCTAATTTCTTGCTTTTTTATATTTTAAGTCATCAGAGAGAAAAATTCTGTTCCTGAAATGCCAGCTGACTTCACCATGATAGTATCAATATTTTTTATTGACAACTACAAAAGCAGATAGATGGCATATTGGGAAAATACTCATAGATGTCTGTTGTAATATCCCCCTTGGAATTAATTGTCTGAGACTATCACAGGAGACTGAATGAACCATACGAAGACAGGAAGGCAATTCAGTTTTCACCACAATGTGTTTCTCTCCCACCTTATGGGAGATTTGAAAGTGTCACAAAATGTTCCCTCTGAGGTGAAAAAGCCCAAGGTATTATTTTGTGAAGAAGAAACAGCAGAAACTTATTCTTCTTAAATCTTTAAGTAAAACATGCACCAATCTGCTTAGAGATGCTTTCTTGGGAATCTGTATCATTGATTGTCCCATGGTATGATATTTGAAACCTAGCATTATCATGAATAATGGAAAACATGATGTTTTCTCTAATGACCATCATAAAGAGGATGAGCAATTAAAATAAGAATTATTTTCCCATTGACCTCTGTGACACTATCAGCCTTTCTCTTTAGTCCTTACCTCTATCAGAATGAAGAATTTATTTTGATGACAGATATTTACAAGCTGCCTTAACTGGGGTTTTATTGCAGTGTGATATAGCATGACCATGAACACTCTTATAAAGGAAAAGCTTTTAATTGGAGCGACTCACAGTTTCAGAGATTTAGTCCATTATCATGATGACATGACACGGTGACATGCAGGTATGCATGGTAATAAAAGGTAGGTGGGTGTTTTACATCTTATAGGCAACAGGAAGTGGTCTTTGTCACTGGGCAGTATCTTGAACTTAAAACGAGACTTAAAATCCTGCCTCCACAATGATACACTTCTTCTAACAAGGCCGAAACTCCTAATAGTGCTATTCCCTATGGGGATCATTCTTCTTTCAAACTACCACATTCCACTATCTGGCTCCCTAAGGTTATATCATAATTAAAATACTCATTCCGTTCAACTTTAAAAGTTTTCATAGCTTCATAATTCAGTCTCAAACTTATTCAAAATCCTAAAGTCTTTTCTGAGATTCATATAATCTCCTAACTATAATCTCCTGTAAAATCAAAATGAAAAGCAGATCACATATTTCCAACATATAGGATATACATTACCATTCCAAAACCCAGGGAAGGGAGCATAGTGGGGAAATACTGGTTAAAGCAAGGTAAAAAACAGCTGGGCAAACACTGAACTCTACATCTCCATGTTTTATGCCAAAAATATTCTTTAATTTCCAACTTATTTCACCACTGTTGACTGCAACATATTTTGCTCTCTTGGGTTGTTTCCTCTTCCTTTTAGTAGCTTCCCTCAGCAGGTATCTCATGGATTGGGAATCTCCAACATCTTAGGTTATCCAAAGGAACCTAAGTCTCAATTTCACAATGGACTCTTTATCAAGGGACACCCTTCCTGACACTTGCCTCCACTCAGGGGCTTTTATTAGACATGAAGAAAGAGTTCATGCCCCCCCTTTTTAATCCCTAGCTCAAGACTCACTTGGCTAAAGCTACCGAGTTCTGCTGTATACTGGGCCTAGGACATGGACCCATTGTTCAAGTATATCTTCACATACTTTATGTTTTCTTTTACTGATGAAACTACATATAACAGACTGTCTCAGAGACCCACTAGCTTCTACCTTCTTAGTGCTGGAATTAAAGGCGTGCACTACCAGACCCAGCTCCAAGCCTTCCTTTAATTCCTTTTTACAAGTTAAAAACATAGTTGGGTGGGATCTTTCTCTGGACTCATGACTTCCTTTATTCCATTTCTTAATCTGTTTATCTCTTTGAATACAGAGGTTAACTCCACTCCACTTTCTGGTGCTCCATTTCTTCACAAATGTTTTTCTTTGCTCAGCTTGCCCCTTTTCCTTATATATCTTCATTACACTGGTAATGTAAATAAAAAAAAATTATAACAGGCTGTTTTGAGATTTCCTCTGCTGAGGGAATTAATGCAAAACCTTTTCACCTTAGCCTCAGGTAAAATTTTCAGACAAGGGTAAAAGGCAGCAACATTCTTCACCAAAATATTACAAGAATGATTTTTAAGCAATATACTAAAATTCTTCTCCTTTGAAACATCTTTAGCCAACTGTCATCAGTTCAAATCATTATTAGTACCATTGTCTTCCATTCTCCTACTAATATGGCTCATTATGCAGAGCTTAAACATTCTACTGCTTTCCTTACCCAGAATACCAAAGCCCAAATTTCTACAAACAAAAACATGGTCAGACCTATCACAACAATACTCTAGTTCCTGATAACAAAATTATCTTGAATGAGTTAAATGCAGTGGGTTTAATCTGGCTCCCAAGCAAGCAGGAACCATGTGGTTGCACTGAATCACCAAAGGTAGGGTGATCATACTTATCATAATGGGCAGCATAGACAAAACAATGTTCATAAGGCCCTAACCTGTAGTGGTCAGTGCAGGTAAGGTGAAATTCTTAGTTGCTTGACTTGTACATACTTTGGTATTTTTGATCAGTCATTGTGTCTTCACAGTGTTATGCCCAAGTCTGTCAAGTCTTCGCAAAAAATAACAAGGAGACTAAGTCCCATATGTAAAAACAAAGAGCTTTTATTTTAATCAAGTTTATAAATTCAGTCTTTCTGCATGTCCAACATATTGGAATAACCAGAAAGCCCCAAGCTCAGTTACAATTGGGTTTTTATAATAGTAAAGGTGGGTATGAGGGGTCTCTGATGTTCAGAAGCCCTGATTGGCTGACATTTGTCTATGGTTATTGGAATGTTAGGCATCTCCCTTGGATGGTCTGTTATTGGACAGTGGTCGGGTAATCTCAGCTTGTGGTTCCTCCTACAACCAGGTATTGCCTCAGGGCAAACTACTGAGACTCAGGCCTCTTTATTACATTTATGGTTGGCAAAGTTCTACTCTGGTAGGTGATAATGGTTGGAAGTCAAGAAATTCCTTTGGGTGACCTGCTCATACTTAGCTTTTCATGGCTGGCCCCCACACCAGTAAGAGAAACCCTAAATAAGACATATGCATATGCATAGTCAAATAAATACTCATACACATAAAAATGAATAAATTTAAAATAAATACCATATAAATCCCAGAGAGAAACTTCATCCAGGGTGAAAATAAGAGAGAGGTAAGGAGAGAGTGAGAGATCTTCCATAAGAAGGGTGGAAGGCAGATGCGGGGTGACAGAAAGGCCTCTTGAGAAAGCCAAACTAGCAGTTCCCTGAGAAAATCCCTTGAAGAGTTTTTCTAAAAGTCCCTACAACAAAGGAAAAATTGGACCTCTCATAACTTCTTAGGGTTGGTAGAAACTTTTAGATTCTAGATTTATCTCAACATAGTATATATGACAAGGAAAGATGATCCAGGTAATTGAGAGCACAGACTACTTAACTTTTTGGCTCAGAGAGAGCAGGCAGGAGGCATAAAGTGGTTCAGAAGATTCACAATAAATGTGTATGCTTATGTTCTAATGTTTGCTAAAAAATCAAGGAAACTTGACTTAATGCTTGCTAGTCACTATGAGAAGGTAAATACTAGTTGTGCATCAAAATAATAGTTGTAAAAATAAAAAAAAATATACGATAAAATAATAAAAAGAGAGAAATGACAGAGAAGATATAGAAATAATGAACACTTTGCGTGGCTTACAATGTTTGGCAGACTAGAGTCACAGTGTCCGTAAAAGCCTGAGAAGAAGTAGAGATCAAGGATGTCTCATGTAAGTCAGGTAATAGTGAACACAGCTGAGTAAACAGCTATTTACCAATATGGTTCAGAAAAATAGTCTTAGATTTCCTGGGTTCCCTGAGTGGTCAAGAGAGGATAGTTATCAGATGTTTCAGCAAAATATCCTCCTTTATTGTTGCTGTTGTTGTTCAGTTTTTTCCAATGTGAATTTGACAGTATTTCCTGTGTATACATGATTATATCCTGGATGTAAATCTTAAATGTAAAGCTTTATTATTGTTAAGCTTAAATTTCCTGGGTTCTCTGAGTGGTCAAGAGAGGGTAGTCAACATAATATCCTGTGTTATTGTTTTTCAGTTATTTTTCAATGTGAATTTGAGAGTACTTCCTGTCTGTAATGACTATACCCAGGATATAATTATTGTAAAGCTTTATCAAATAAACTCACAGCAATAAAATGCAGGAAAGGTATAAATATCTCTGGTCAGAAAAAGAATAGTGTCTCAGTTAGGTTTTCTATTGCTGTGGCAAAACACCATGACCAAAATTAATTAAGGGAAAAAGAATTTTTTCAGCTTGCATGTCCATCACAGCCCAGCATGAAAAGAAATTAAGACAGAAACAGAAGGAAGGAAGCTACAGATAGAAACCGAAGCAGAGACAACACAGTAGTGTTGCTTACTAGCTTGCTCCTCGTGACTTGCTTAGCTTGCCTTCTTATACAACCCAGGACCACTTTCCTGGGGTGACACTTTCCACGGTGAGATGGGCCTGCCCATATCAAATATTAATCAAGACAATATCCCATAGACTACTGGGCTATATAGGCCAACCATTCTTTTAAAGTTATTTAATACAATTCTCTCATATAATACATCCTCCTCTCTCTACACTTCCCAGATTCCCATATCTCCCCCTGGTTTCTTCTCCAGAAAAGAGCAGGATTCCAAAAGATGACAGCTAAACATCATAAAACAAGATACATAAGACAAAACAAAAGCCCCAATGCCAAGGGTAGAAAAAGCAAGCCAGTTGGAAGAAAGAGTTCCAAAAGAAGGCAATAATGATGTGGGAGTGTCATATCAATCTGTTGCTTTCATTGGTTAATTAATAAAGAAACTGCTTGGCCTGATAGGTTAGAACATAGGTGGGTGGAGTAAACAGAACAGAATGCTGGGAGGAAGAGGAAGTGAGGCAGACACCATGCCGCTCCTCTCAAGGGCAGATGCAATGAAGCTCCAGCCCAAGATGGACATACTCTAGAATCCTTTCTGGTAATACACTGCTTCATAGTGCTACACAGATTATTAAAAATGGGTTAGCAAGATATGAGAGTTAGCCAAGAAGAGGCTAGATATAATGGGCCAGGCAGTGTTTATATGAATACAGTTTGTGTCTTGTTATTTCGGGGCATAAGCTAGCCAGGCAGCCTGGAGCTGGCGGCAGGGACACAGCCTGCTGCTCCTTCTACACAATAGAGTCAGAGATACACCCACTCCAACAGGAGTCCAACAGAAATACAACAGTATACTCATGTTTCTTTCAAGTAACATTATCACTTTCCAGATTTGTCTATGCTTATGTCAAGTTACCAAAACATGATCAACATGAGTTATATTTAGGGAGAAAAAGTGTTTAACAATTTTTTTTTATATTTAAAATATTAGAGAAATAATTTGAACCATATACTTAAGACTTAGTATAATCTTATTATAGCTACTGAGATTATATTAACATATATGATAATTGTTCTGTGATGTTTTCATAGGTTTAGGATACAGGTTATGTGTGCCTATAATACCACATAGTGACAAGAGCAAGTAGAGAGACATTAGGAACACTGACACATGTTGGCATCACCCTAGTTTGAGGTTCAGTGAAGATTCTGTTTCAGAAGAATAAGAGAGAAAGAAAGTCAAGGCATAGTTGAAGAAGACATATGACATTCATGAATGTTCATAGGCATGTACAGTGGCACATATATGTATAAACATATGCATAAACAACATACATATAGAAACTACTTCCTAATTATAAAGTATGGAGTTTGCACCTTAGTGTTTACCCATGGGTATGAGATAATACTGACATGCAGAGATGAATGACTTGACTAGTACGGACAAGAGTAGCAATTTGGAAATTTGACCCTAAGCAGGAGTTCATGACTTGGAGTTATTATTTTAGAGATTTTCAGGTTTTTGGACTTATTATGGCTCACAGAAGGGGAGAGTCACTTAGTATTTAAGGCCAAGGTTATATAGGAAAAATGTGCAAGGGGATTTAAGCTTCTATGAAAATGCTTCCATTAGCACTTGAGGTTTTGAAAACTATCTAGCAATGAAGAAGTAGGTTGTGCAAACACATGGAGTGCATGAGCATGGAAAAGAGCCCCAGTCTTTCTCTGGTACATCAAAAAATAAGGTATTTATACTTTCTCTTTAATAGGTCAATAGATGCAGCATACATAGAAGCAACTTCTAGAAAGAGGGTTAGAAACTATGTGAAATAAGTCATCTTTTACAAGATTACCATGCTATATAAACAAAGAACTCTTATATTTGTTGAATTAATTATCTTATATTATTAATTAATATGTAATACCACCAAAACAAAAGAAAACTACCATAAAAATATTGCTATAACTCAGCTTACAAATAAATTAGCTTAGTCTGTTAATTAATCCATTAAGTCTTTACTGAGTACCAATTCTATGTACAGTTCTCGACAACAGTGGTCCAGCTAAAAATTATGGATGGCATCCTTGATACTGAATACCTTATTTTCTTCTGAGAGATGACTTGGATTTCAGCTAAATTAATATGTAGACTCACTAGACTGAATATGATAATGAGGAAAAACAGATGAAAAAGCAACTGAGAAAAGAAAGGAGGACTGTATCTTTAAATATGTTTAGGAAAATTTACTTGCTAAGGTCATTTTGAGGGAAATATTTGAAATAGATAAGATACTGAATTATGTAGCCACGTATGATTCAAGCAGAGGAAAGGATGCATACATGACCTGAGACAGAATATAGTCTGCATTATAAGAAAGAGTAAAAGGGAAACACAGTCTGATTAAAATTCATGAGAGGAAAGACAGCATTTATAAAAATATAAGATACTAGGTGTCAGATATTCAAATAATTCAGAATTTTTTTTTACTTCCTAGCAGATTGGAACACTGTGAAAGTTTCAAACAGGAATGTGATGTCATTTAGTGGTAGAGTTACAATAATCATATTGGGATGCTAAGGAAAACAACATGGACATGAAGAGAATCCCAAAATCCCTCAAGCCAAATTGGAGAGTATGGCTGTGACTATACTGCTCTGATGAAAGCAGGAAGGCATTATTGAACGGGTATCTGTTTGAATGCCTCTGCCCCACACATGCATTCTACACAGCTTTCAGTGGTGAAGGCATACATACTGACTAAAGCTACTTACTCTAGTGAAAAACATGGAGAAATAATTAAAACTCTGTAAAATAAGTAATAAGAAATAAAAAAAAGTAAAATGCTACATTTCAAACTCTGACACTCTACAGCTCTGATGGAAATAGGTGCAGAAGCAAAATTTTAATTACCTTTATTTACCTTACTAAAGCAGAGTAATACAGATGCCAAGAAGCAAAAACGATGGCCACAGTGATCATTCACTTCTGCTGACCACCCATCTCCAATGGCTCATTTCTTACACACTGTGGAAGAGATGATTCATCCCTCAGTACAGAAAATGGCAAACACAAGTTTGCATTCCCACCAGCAATGGATGAGTGTACCCCTTTCTCCACAACCTCTCCATCAAAGGCTATCATTGGTGTTTTTGATTTTAGCCAGCTGGCCTGGGTCGGAAAAAGCCTGGGTTAAAACCGGTCTTGCTGAACATAGCGGACAATGAGGACTACTGAGACCCCAAGAACAATGGCAATGGATTTTTGATTCTACTGCACCTATTGGTTTTGTGGGAGCCTAGGCAGTTTGGATTGCTCTTTGGGCTGACGAGGGAGGGGGACTTGATTGGGGGAATGGGAAGGGAAAGGGGAGGTGGCGGTAGGGAAGAGACAGAAATCTTTAATTAATTAATAAAGAAATAAATAAATTAAAAAAAGAAAGAAAATGGCAAACACTAGCAATAGACAGAATGGCTTTTGGTAAGTTTACCATTTTTGTGGCTACAAGGGCTTAGTATCTCTCAAGTATCAAGGGTCCTGACCCGCCTAACATTAAAGAAATTCTGATAATTCTAAGTAAATGAGTCTCTACAACTGTGTATTCAAAAGTTGAGCATTTTTCTTATACAGATCAACAAAACGCACTCTGTTTTCAAATATTCAGATTTAACTGATTCATTGATCTGAGAGTTTGTACATATCAAAATGTTATTCATAGAAATAGGATAAATATGTTTACATACAAACAGTTTTATATTACAACTTCAATACTGTAAGCATGCTGATTCTTTGCACACTAATTTAATTAATTCCCATCACTCACAAGAAGACAATTAATTATTGTTAACTTAGTTCCAAGGCATTTGTTGATTTTTTCTGGCTATGGAAACTGCATAAACAAAATAAACATGAATAGAGATAAAATGCCCTACATATAAATTAAAAATAAATCTAATTCCAAAACTAGAGGTATAAGCAGACATATCCACACATGGAGAACAGCCAAGTCCCCATTTCCCAATTACCCATCTAGAAACCAATAAGCATTCACATGATTGTATAAGCTCCTGATATTCCCTCTGCTTTAGGATAACAAAAACAAAATTAAGTGAACTTCTAATCCATCTCCATGGCAAGTTGTGCTACTGTATCCTAGAATTTGAGTCTTCAAAAATCCATGTCAATAACCTAATAACCAAACAAACAATCTTCGGCCAGCCTGTGTAATATCCAGGGAAGATCTTATTAAACAAATTAAACATAGAAACATGAACTCAAAATATGGCATGAGAAGGCTTGGATTATTTGTGACCATTTTACCCTGGGGGAATGTTTCTAACTCCCAAGTAAGATATTTGAAGAATATACAACTATGAAAATCTAACTGAATTGATACCATAAGATACAAAAAGAAACTTCATACATTGGGAAAGCTAAACTAAGGCTGCAACATAAGGCATCTTAGAGGGCCTATTTTAACCTTTAATTAGGATTATAACATTGCAACTTTATATACATGGGAAAAAGTATTTGATGACTCACCCATATGTTCAAAATCAAAGCCCAATTTTGTTTTGAAACTTATGAAATTTTTATGGTTTGAAGGATCATTTCTTACCTATACTTCTCAGTCAATCATGTAGAAATGAGCTCCCTCATTTACTTAAGCCCTAATACTGACGTAGCTCCTATAAAACAATTTTCTATGTTTATTGGAATCATTTGTCAGGTCTAAATGTGTCCTAAAATTCATTTGTTGTTGTAGGAATGGGCATCAAATCACCACTAGAATAGCTAGGGCTGTGGGGTGACTTGCCTCCTCCTCCCACATTACCAGAGCATTATCTAAAGTACTCTCTGATGGCTTAGCAAACATTGCTAATTATAAATGACAAACATAGATGACTATTGATCTATATAATTCTCAATACCTATCTAAATTAAAGACTAAGACAATAAACAACTGTGCAATAAATGAGGACAATGACCTCCAAATGTAAACAATGTACAAATATGCATTGCAATATGGTAAATATATATCAATATACAAACAATATATAAGTATCTTAATCAGAGGTAGAAATGTACACTGCAATATGGTAAATATACATATATCAATACAATATATATATATATATCAATACATAAAAAATGTTTTAAACAGAGGTAGAAGAATGCATGCATACAATAGTCAATATAATTTTACTTTGTATCAATATACAAGAATCAATACCAATATAACTGTCTAAAACAATAATTCACAAATACCAATCTATTATAATTAAATTAATCAGGTTTTGTAGATACATAGAGATTATATTCAGTATAGATAAATAATCTTCAACCTCTTCAAAGAGCTGAAGAAAATGGCCTTTAATCTAATTCACAGTTCTGTGGTAGTGAGACACAATAGCTCCTGGCAACACCCATCTATTCCAGAGAGAATGTTGAGGTCCAAACACACTCCACCTGGAGCCTTTCTTCTTGGCAGAACTGGCCTTTGGGCAAAGAAATGCCCATACCTCAACCACTGACAGAGATACAGAGTATCGGTAAATAGATAAAACAGGACTGTCATATCCTGCCAAGAAAGGGTAAGATAGTTTTGAAAAGTTTCTTCCATTTGAAAATGGTATGTCAGTTATGCTAGGCATTAGCCAAAGTTGGTTGCTTCAACATTGCAAATGAGACATTAAGTGATTGCCCAGGTAGTCAGTTGTCTCTGTCTTTTGGTGCACATTTTAGAAGTTTCTCAATTGCACTTCCTGTTTACTCAAGTAATATTGTTTCCTTTCTCAGATCTTTGATGGAGTTGAAGATTAGATAATTGTACTTACTTTCCTCATGATTTGGCCAAGCTTAATTTCTTTTCTTTTCTTTTTTTTTTATTAAATCTATTTATTTATTTATTAAAGATTTCTACCTCCTCCCTGCCACTGCCTCCATTTCCCTCCCCCTCCCCCAATCAAGTCTCCCTCCCTTGTCAGCTCGAAGAACAATCAGGGTTCCATGCCCTGTGGGAAGTCCAAGGGCCACCCACCTCCATCCAGGTCTAGTAAGGTGAGCATCCAAACAGCCTAGGCTCCCACAAAACCAATAAGTGCAGTAGGATCAAAAACCCATTGCCATTGTTCTTGAGGTCTCAGTAGTCCTCATTGTCCGCTAAGTTCAGCAAGACCGGTTTTAACCAAGGCTTTTTCAGACCCTGGCCAGCTGGCCTTGGTGAGTTCCCGATAGAACATCCCCATTGTCTCAGTGTGTGGGTGCACCCCTCGCAGTCCTGAGTTCCTTGCTCGTGCTCTCTCTCCTTCTGCTCCTGATTTAGACCTTGGGGTTTCAGTCCAGTGCTCCATTGTGGGATTCTGTCTCCTTTCATCGCCTGATGGAGATTAATATCCAGGAGGATGCCTATATGTTTTTCTTTGGGTTCGGAAGCCAAGCTTAATTTCAATGCAATAGTTAGACTCCTTGAAATAGAATGTTTAATAAAACTGTTTTTATGTGTTTTTTGCTTAATATTGTTTGTTGTTTGTAATTTTATATTTGGTATCTGTTCCTATTGTAACTTGTTTAGACAAAGAGGGAGATGATGGGGAAACTATACCAATCACATCTAGTTAGGGTGTGGCTACCTGTAGCCCAGGTAGCAAAACTGGTAGAACACAGGCTCTCTCTCTCTCTCTGCATGGTGTCCGAGGGACCAATTGGATTTCAGACCTCTCATTCTTGCAGCGTGAATTTTCCCCCTTTCAACTATTAAAAAATAACCATTATTCTTGAGCTGGTCTGGTTATTTACTGTACCGACCTAATTTGAAGATAGTTCTTCATAATGTTCCATGTTTTATAGCTCTGCAATTTGCATTAAATACAGTAAACTATTTACATAATCTTTTGTTTAATGAGAGATTTATACACCTTTTCTCCAATTCTTTTTCATTTCAAACAGGCAATGTAACAGCACAGAAGCAAGAATGTGTACAGATAATGGTCTAGCACTATGTTTGTCACTTTCATGGAAAACTTTAGAAAGACTAAAATGTTTATAAAAGTGAACTACATCAAGAAAATCAGTGCTGTAGATAGATAATACTGACATGGAATGAACTGCAACAAATGATGTAAAATACAAGGGAGGTGATATTTTACTATTCTTGGAAAAACAAAAGAGAAAGAAGTGTTACTGTCATGCACAGGACCATGTATAATGAAGGGGACTCAAATCTAATGGCCTACTGTTTACTTCTGGAGAAGTGACAGGATTTTGGCAAAAGTAATGGAATGTACCAAAAATCTCAATTATGAGATATATTTTTAATTGAGATAATTACTTATGTAATTGCTATTTAACAGAAAATGCCTCAAAATGCTGAGTTTTACTGTAAAGTAAAATCTGAGAGTACAGATGATCTTGCTTTTCTGTTGAAGCATTACAAAAATAAAAGTCAAGTTATTAGATAAGAGTTTTATGATGGCCATGTGATATGAAACACTGGAAATTTTATTACAAGACAACAGGCTGGCATTAATTTTTCCTACAAGTTCTAGATAAGTGCTTGTGTATATTTCCAAGATTTTTCATAAATGTAGTTACCTAATTATAGACTAGGAGAAATGCTTCCATTTATGCATAAAATACTTGAGAAGGACCACTACAATCTGGGAGGCATGAGGAAGTTCAGCATCCATAGCATTCTCAAACATGGACATATTCTCCTTTCTCCCAATCAGTAACACCACAAATCCCAGTTATAAAAATGAGACAAAGAACATCTATTTTCATCAAACTGTTGACAATATTAAACTAAACAGTCTGGTCAATCCTACAGCAGTAAGAAATACAAGTGGCCACAAAATAGTCACAGCCAGATATTTCTTTGGTAGGTCTGCAGCCAGGGACCCGGCATTTATAGACAATTATATGAAATGACTATCCATTAGTAAACTTTGAGCACCAATGCTTAAGGAATAAGTGAGAAGTGTAATACAAAAAAAGCAGCAGAGAACCCAAAGAAAAACATTTAGGCCTCCTCCTGAATATTAACCTTCATCAGGCGATGAAAGGAGACAGAGACAGAGACCCACATTGGAGCACCGGACTGAAATCTCAAGGTCCAAATCAGGAACAGAAGGAGAAAGAGCACGAGCAAGGAACTCAGGACCGCGAGGGGTGCACCCACACACTGAGACAATGGGGGTGTCCTATCGGGAACTCACCAAGGCCAGCTGGCCTGGGTCTGAAAAAGCCTGGGTTAAAACCGGTCTTGCTGAACATAGCGGACAATGAGGACTACTGAGACTCCAAGAACAATGGCAATGGGTTTTTGATCCTACTGCACCTATTGGTTTTGTGGGAGCCTAGGCAGTTTGGAT
>NW_026068008.1:8073925-8076985 GCF_014885135.2 Alexandromys fortis
AACCAGGTGCCTGGGCTTTAGTCACGTCTAGCAGTCAGGTAGGCCCTGAATTAGCATCTCTATAAGATAACCTTCAAATTGCATAAGGAAAGAAACCCCAAACATCCTGACCAGTTTCAGTCAACACCTCTTCTCAGGTAATCCACACTTTAACAAAGGAAGCTAGGAGCAAGGCATCCTGGCTTTTGTTAAGAGCAGACAGCTTGTCTGCAGAGCTATGTATCAGCTCAAACTGGGGCAATGGCTTTTGTGGCATATCAGAATATGCGCCCACACAATACAAGTAATAACTCATGTTTCCATATATATTTTTGCAGTAGATTTTATATTTTACTAAACTTCTATATAAAGACCTGAAATTTGTCTTATATAAGACCATTCGTTTGGCTAAATTTACTTATCAATTCAAAGAGATTTTATATAAAATCTTGAAATTTCAATAAATACAATAATGTCTGTCATGGGCACATGACACAGAAAAACTTGAAGAAAGAAATGAAGAATGCTGGGAGGGAAAGAGAGATGGAGGAACAAAGGAAAAAAAAAAGAAACTCATTCATTCTTTTAGATTTTTCAACTTAATGGTGCTCAGATTTTTAAAATATTCTCTCAAAACCTTTTATTCATATGTTAGCGTGGCTATAAGGTTCATCAAAGAAACCCCTCTTTACAGAGAAAAGAAGCCATCATAGAAAATTGCAATTAGACACAATACAGAGATGAGCAGATCACGTAAACAGAGGCCAAACAGATTTTCCACACAAAAAATCTTGAATCTGTGTATTAGGTAACATCATGAAAAGAGGGGGTTAGGAATATAGGAGTCAGATACCAGAAAATCTGTATGAAAAACTTTCCACTGGAAATAACTGCAAAAGCAAGACTGCATCAATTTCAATATGAATGAACATGTTAACATGAAAGGAGGAAACTTTCATGGTGTCTCATCCCTAGACAAGGAATCACAGGTAATTAATGACTTTGGTAAAAGTCATTAGCCTCTCCCAGGAATTAGTTCCTTTGTTGGTTGTTCAATACTATGCACATCGAAAGAATATAAATGGATTCAGCAAGTATTTCTACACACACATGCACAAGTGCGCACACACACACACACACATATATATATATATATATGCACATACATACAAATACTATGTATATAACAATAATAATACGAAGGAAAATAGGTGATCACTTTAATAATGGGAGTGAATTCTGTAATTATAACTCAATGACTTACACTCTTAGTGTGTGGTTTTGCTTTGATCAGATTATGACTTTGCCCTGGTTGCATGTAAGCCAGTAAGCACCATACTTTGATGGCCTCTGCATTAGGTCCTGCTTCTAGATTCCCACTCTGTTTTTAATTCCTGTCCTGGTTTCCTTCATTAACGGGGTACAGAATTGGAAGGGAAGTCAAATAAAAGCTTTCTATTCCAAATTTGTTTTGTTCTTTGAATTTTATCACAGCAATAATGACACAAAATAAGACACAGCTTTTAAATTAATTTTTGTTACTTATTTTACATCCTGACGATAGTTTCCCTCCATCCTCTCCTACAATTCTGTCTCCTCGATGTGAAATGTGTGAAAGGGATAAAACTACAGGATCTCCAGGACACGGGAAAACGGTAGGATATTGTTGAGTAGCCGCAGTGAGAGTCCATATGGCAGAAGCCAGAGTCCTCAAACCACACCACTGACTTGTGGCAAAATTCATTACTATAAGCTGTGTGAATTGTCAGGCCGTACCAGAGCTTCCGTGGTACCATGATAAGATTCTTCTCCTATTTTCTTTTTTTTGTTTAGGCGTGTGTGTGTTTGTGTGTGTGTGTGTTGTTTTGCTTGCTTGTTTTGTTATTATTTAATCTTGTTTTAGTTTGTGGGGCATATTGCAAGCGCAGAGGGTGGCTGTCAGGAAAAAGAGGATAAATTGGATCAGGATACATTATGTGAAATTCAAAAAGAATAAAAGTTTAAAGAAAGAAAGAGAAAACAATTATGAGTGAACACATCCCATGTTCCTCTTTTTGGGTCTGGCTTACCTCACTCAGGATACTGTTTTCTATTTCCGCCGTTTGCATGCAAAATTTAAGAAGTCATTGTTTTTTACTGCTGAGTAGTACTCTAATATGTATATATTCCATACTTTCTTTATCCATTCTTCCATTGAAGGGCATCTAGGTTGTTTCCAGGTTTTGGCTATTACAAACAATGCTGCTTTGAACATAGTTGAGCATATACTTTTGTTGTATGATAGGGCATCTCTTGGGTATATTCCCAAGAGTGGTATTGCTGGGTCCAGGGGTAGGTTGATCCCGAATTTCCTGAGAAACTGCCACACTGCTTTTGAAAGTGGTTGCACAAGTTTGCATTCCCACCAGCAATGGATGAGTGTACCCCTTACTCCACAACCTCTCCAGCAAAGGCGTTGGTATTTTTTATTTTAGCCATTCTGACAGGTGTAAGATGGTGGGATGTATTCACTCATAATTGGTTTCTAGCCATAAATAAAGGACATTGAGCCTATAATTCGTGATCCTAGAGAAGCTAAATAAGAAGGTGAACCCAAAGAAAAACATATAGGCATCCTCCTAGATATTAATCTCCATCAGGCGATGAAAGGAGACAGAATCCCACAATGGAGCATCGGACTGAAACCCCAAGGTCCAAATCAGGAGCAGAAGGAGAGAGAGCACAAGCAAGGAACTCAGGACCACGAGGGGTGCACCCACACACTGAGACAATGGGGATGTTCTATCGGGAACTCACCAAGGCCAGCTGGCCTAGGTCTGAAAAAGCATGAGATAAAACCGGACTTGCTGAACATAGCGGACAATGAGGACTGTTCAGAAGTGAAGAACAATGGCACTGGGTTTTGATCCTACTGCATGTACTGTCTTTGTGGGAGCCTAGGCTGGTTGGATGTTCACCTTACTAGACCTGGAAGGAAGTGGGAGGTCCTTGGACTCCCCACAGGGCAGGGAACCCTGACTGCTCTTCGGGCTGATGAGGGAGGGGAGTTGATTGGGGGAGGGGGAGGGAAATGGGAGGAGG
>NW_026068008.1:8077971-8083792 GCF_014885135.2 Alexandromys fortis
ACTTTCAGCAAACTAGCAAGATACAAATAAAAAATTACCAGCAACATTATCCTTTCTATATACCAAAATTTACTCCCTGGAAAAGAAATTAAAGTGGAGATGGGGAATCATGTTTCTAGTAATTTAAAAACATAATTTGGAATAAACCTAAACAAATACATGAAAGACATCTGCAATTAAACTTTAAGATACTAAATAAAGAAATAGAAAAAAAATCAGAAAATAGAAAAAATCTACTGTTCAATGGGATTAACATAATTAATACTGGGAAAATGTTTGCATTGCTGAAAGAAATGTAAATATTCAATACAATTCTCAAGTGCCCAAGGCCAATCTTTACATAACTAGAAAGACAAAACAAATCTAAAATTCATATGGAAGCACAGAAGACTATAAATACCAAAATGAACTTCAACAGAAATAATAATACTACATACATTTCTTGAAATATCAGATTTCCTGCTATCACAGATGTAGAACTTTAGGGCCCTTCTCCAGCAGCGTTTCTGACCATGTTTCCTGCCATGATGACAATGAACTAAACCTCTGAATTATAATCCAGTCCCAATGAAATGTTTTACTTTATAACAGTTGCTTCAGACATGGTATATTTTCATAGTAACAGAAACTCTGTGACTGACATTGGAACCAAGAATAAGGTATTGGTGTGATAAACCTGAAGAAGCTTTTATTTGAAGAAATGTGCATTTGGGATTTTAGATTAGAAAAACAGCTTAATGCTTGAACAGTGGCTTAATGGGCCCTACTAGTAGAAACATGGAAGACAGTGTGATTTTGAAGGTTATTTAAACTGTGTGGAGAAAAGTTTTAATATTTGGCCTAGAGACTGATCTAGTGATATTTTAGTGAAGATTCTAGTTGTTTTCTGCCCTTGTCTAATAAACCTGCCCGAGACTAAATTGGAGAATCTTCGATTCTTAGCTTTAGTAGAGAATAAATTTTTGTTTGAATTGTATACACAGAAAAATTCTCAAACAAATTAAAGAAGTGCTACATTGTTCCATACAAAAATGGAATGTCAAACCATGAGTCTATTTCCAGAATTTAGCCAGTGTGTAAAATCAAAAACCCCGAATAAGGTAGTGGTCAGATTTCTCTGAGGAAGGAAATTAATACACCTAAAGGTTTTCCTCTTAGCATTTTTCTTTTCCTTACTCTAGTCAAGCCTACAGTGTTCTACAAGAGGAATTGTATACTTGGAAAAAGGAAAAAATCCAGACCTCCAGGTCAAGTAGATACTGATTCTGAATTATACTTATTCTTGGATCGCAAGAAATACTATGGCCCTCCAGTAAAAGTAGAAGTTTATGGATACCAGGTAATTAATGAAGTTTTGTTTGAAATCTGACCCAAGCAGGTTCAGTTAATCCCTCTATTCATTATGCGGTTATTTCCTTGGTTTGGATAAATATACACAGATGATGACAAAAATGTCACATCTTTCTCATTACCTGTCCATAAGGACCACCAGAAGCAATTTGTTTTCAGTTGGCAAAGGCTAACTATATGCATACTTTTATAATTTTACTTAAAAAATATATTAACTCTCTGGCACTGAATTTTAACTTAGTTAAAAAGGATCTCTATTATCTACTTTTTCCAGAAAACATAACATTGGTGCACTATGTTGAAAACATTATTATTCCTGAACGAAGAAAATAGAAGGTAGCAATTTCTTTGAACTCATTGGTAACACATATTTGCATCAGAAGACAGGAAACAATTTTAACCAAACTTCAAGAAGCATCTACCTCAGTTAAATTACTAGGATTCCAATGGTAAAGTGTATGTAATGATATTTAATTTGAGGTAAAGAAATTACTTATTTTACTGGCCCCTCTATTTTAGTTCTGGGACCATCACAGTTCCCATATGAGTGTGTTACTCTGACTTATATAACAAGTGACTTGGTAAATTGCTAGCTTTGTCTGAGACCTGGAACAAAAGAAGACTCTACAGAAGGTCTAAGCTGATGCTATAAAGATCATGTCTTGGGACTTATGATCTAGCAGAACAAATTATACTTGAGGTGTCACTGGCAGATATGGATGCTGTTTGGAGCCACTATCAGGCATGTATAGGTGAATCATCGCAGACAAAAACAAACAAACAAAAAAAAAAACAAAGGGATTTGGGAGAAAAGATCTCCCATCATTGGAAGGAAACTATTCTCCCTTTAAAAGGCAGTTGTTGGCCTGATATTGGGCCTTTGTGGAAACTGAACTTTTGACAGTGGACCAACACTGTGTTCCCATACTACCTGAGCTACCCATCATGAGATGGATACTATCTGACCCACCAAGTTGTGAAAAAGCATGTTCACAGCAGCAACCTACTATAAAATGGAAGTGGTATACATGTGGTTGGACCCAACTATGTTCCGAAATTACAAGAATGTTACATGAAGAATTTAACCAAATTCCTGTAGCTTCTACTCTGATTACAATGCTGTCTTCTGAGAAATATGCACCTAGAGATTTATGGGATGTTTTCTATAATTAGTTGACTGGATAGGAGAAGGCTAGGTCCTGGTTTACTAACAGCTCTATGTACTATGCATATACCACCTAGAAGTAGATGCCCACAACTTTACAACCATTTGATAGAAAAATCTTGAAAGATACCAGAAAAGGGAAATCTTTACAGTGGGCAGAACTTTAATCAGTACACATGGTTATACATTTTGTTTGGAAGGTGAAATTGCCAGATGTGCAGTTATGGCCAGATGTGCACTGACTCATAGGCCATAGTCAGCAGTAAGACTAGATAGTCAGGGACTTAGAAAAAGAATGATTGGAAAATTCATGAGAAAGACATCTGGGGAAGAAGTTATGTGGTCAGATCCTTCCAAGGGGTTGAAGGATGTGGAGATAATTGTATCCCATGTAAATATTCATCAAAAAGTTACTTCAGCTGAGGAGATCAGGAACAGGATAGCTTACTTTCTCAGCCAAATCTGTCATTACCCAATAGGCCCATGAACTAAGTGGTCATGGTGGCAGAGATGGGGACTATGTATGGATTCAACAGCCTTGACTTCCACTTACCAAGAATAGTATGACTAAAACTACTCTTGAATGTCAGATCTACGTCCATTAGGCCCTAGATATGGCACCATTCCCTAGGATGACCATCAAGTAATATGGCTGCAAGTTAACTACATTACACTACTTCTTCCTTGGAAGGGACAATGCTTTGTCCTTAGTGGAACAGATACTTTTTCCTGTTAAGGAGATGTTTTTCTGTACTTAATGCCTCTGGAAAAATACCACCATACATGGACTTACAGAATGCTTCATACACCATCATATTATTTCATAGCATTGTTTCTAATCAAGGAACTCAATTTACAGTCAGAGAAGTGTTACAGTGATCACAAGATCATGGAATCCCCTGGTGGGATGTACTATGTTCCCCAATATCCTGAAGCAGCTGGCCTCACACAAAAATGATCTGGCCTGTAAAAGGCACAGTTACAGTATCAATTAGATGGCAGAAGCATGGGGGGGGGGGCTGTGGCAGAGTTCTCCAGAAGGCACTATATGCTTAAAAATATATGCATATTTTCAGCATCTAATATAGATGCTTAAAAATCAACATCCAATACATGGTATGGTTTCTTCAATAGCCAGAATCCAAAGGTCCAGGAATGAAGCATTGGAAAGGGGAATAGTTACTCCTAATGAACCACTATGAAAATACTTCCTTCCTATTTCCATTATCTTAAATTATATTGACATAGAAGTTTTGGTGCAGATGGGAAGTACTCCTGCAAGTAGCCACAAAAAAAAAAAAAAAAAAAAAAAAAAAAAAAAAAAACATTCCATTGAACTAGAAGTTCAAACTTTCCACAGGCAATCATGTTGGGCTTCTAATACCATAAACCTTCGGGCTATGAATCGAATAAAAGTTTTAGTAGGTGTGATTAATCCAGGATACCATGTAGAAATGATATTTCTTCTTAACAATGGAGGAAAAAAAAAAGAATATGTCTGAAGTTCTGGAGATTCTTTAGGGTATCTCTTGTTGCTACCATTTCCTGTAAGAATGACAAAGGGCACAGATGGGTCAGGAATGAAGTTGTGGTCACTCCTTCAGGAAAACAGATAATACTTTCTGAGGTGCTTGCCAATACTGGAGGAAATAGAGAATGGGTATTATAGGAAGGTAGTTATAAAAACCAACTAAAGTTACATGACCAGTTATAAAAATGAGGATTCCTGCCATAATTTTTAAGAATGTATTTGTACAGATTTTCATATTTTCTTTCAGCAACTGTTTTATCATGTGATGTAACATCATTTAAGAGAATATCAATGGTTATAATATTAAAGTTTGAGAAAATGAAAAGAATTTTCCTCAAGGGACATTGCCATCTATTGTAAATTTATAATATGTTTGTGGTTATCTCATGGAAAGCAAAGTAATGACCAGACTAAATATATAAAACATTTGTGGTTATATGTGGGATAGTTAAAAGGTTTAAGTGGTATTATGACCTAGTTATTGTTTTTATTTTGGAAGTTAATCATGATATAAGAAGGTGTGATTGATTGTGAGTCAATTCAGCATTAGACCAACTTGTGGTGACTACTCTTGGTTGTCAACTTGACTACATCTGAAATTTACATCCCAAAATTGAGGACACATCTGAAAGGATTTTCCCCATACATTTAATTAAGAAGATTGAATTTTAATCTAGATCTTTGATTTAGGAAGACATACTTTTAACTCAGATCTTAAGGCAGAAGTCACACCTTTAAGTCCACACTTTCAGCTAGAGTCTTAGGGGAGAATAATGGAGGACATGGAAGAAAGAAGCTTTTGCTCTTTTCATTCTCGCCTTTATGTTGCTAGCATGCACATTTTCACTGGTGTTAGAGCCTACTTCTTTAGGATTACAGCATATACTGAGAAATTCAAACTTGTGGACTGAGGAACCATTGGATTCTTGGACTTTCCTTTCCCAGACAGCAATTGTTGAATTAGCTGTACTGTCACCTATAAGTTATACAAAAAAAAAATTTCTTTTGTACAATTAGAGAAAGGTTCTAGAAATTCTGTTATTTTAGAGAACCTTGATTATGTTGGTACAAATTCTGACATGTGGACCAATATAACAGAATAGATGACACAAAATTAAACTGGCAAAATCTATGTATCTTTAAATTTTTATAAATAATTCAATGAGAATATACTGGAGAAAATTTAGCATCCTTAACAAATGCTGCTAGGAAAACTGCATTTATGGATGAAAAGAATGATGTTTATCCCACATCTCTCACCCAGAAGAAATACCAATCCAAGACTGAAAAAAAATGCTTAAAGACAAAAAATGTTGAAACTGTACAAGGAACATATAGAAAAGCACTTCAAGATAAAGCACACTAATAATTCCATAAATTGGGCAGCAGACCGGAGCAGGTGGCGGCAGACAGCAGGGACCAGCGCACACCACCAAGAGCAGATCGCCCCACTACAATTAAAGCAAAGAGGTAGGCCTTTGGTTGGCGAGGTCCCTGGCAAAAAGGGAGCCTGGTCCTGTTCCTGAAGAGCCTTCTGAGGGGCGAGAGGGAAGTGGCCCCTGGCAGGAGCCAGGAAACAGAGCAACAGCATTTTGTAAGAGGAGGCCCTGGCCAAAAGGGAAACCTGATCCTGTTTTATTTTTTTATTATAAAATTTGTTTTTTTTCTTTTTCTCTCTTTCTTTCTTTCTTTCTTTCTTTCTTTCTTTCTTTCTTTCTTTCTTTCTTTCTTTCTTTCTTTCTTTCTTTCTTTCTTTCTTTCTTAAAGATTTCTGT
>NW_026068008.1:8086965-8103079 GCF_014885135.2 Alexandromys fortis
GAAATTCTACCAGAACTTCCAAGAAGACCTAATACCTATACTCCTTAATGTATTTCACAATATAGAAGCAGAAGAGTCATTGCCAAATTCCTTTTATGAAGCTACAGTCACTCTGATACCAAAACCACACAAAGACTCAACCAAGAAAGAGAATTACAGGCCAATCTCACTCATGAACATCGACGCAAAAATCCTCAACAAAATACTGGCAAACCGAATCCAAGAACACATTAGAAAAATTATCCATTATGATCAAGTAGGCTTTATCCCAGAGATGCAGGGCTGATTCAACATACGCACATCTATCAATGTAATCCACCATATAAATAAACTGAAAGAAAAAAACCATATGATCATTTCATTAGATGCTGAAAAAGCATTCAACAAAATTCAACACCCCTTTATGATAAAGGTATTGGAGAGAATAGGGATACAAGGGTCATACCTAAATATAATAAAAGCTATTTACAGCAAGCCGACAGCTAACATTAAATCAAATGGAGAAAAACTCAAAGCCATCCCACTAAAATCAGGAACAAGACAAGGATGTCCACTCTCTCCATACCTCTTCAATATAGTGCTTGAAATTCTAGCAATAGCAATAAGACAACATAAGGGGATCAAGGGGATTCGTATTGGAAAGGAAGAATCTAAGCTTTCGTTATTTGCAGATGATATGATAGTGTACATAAGTGACCCCAAAAACTCTACCAAAGAACTCCTACAGCTGATAAACACCTTTAGTAATGTGGCAGGATACAAGATCAACTCCAAAAAATCAGTTGCCTTCCTATACACTAAGGATAAAGAAACAGAGAGGGAAATCAGAGAAGCATCACCTTTCACGATAGCCACAAAGAGCATAAAACATCTTGGGTTAACCCTGACCAAGGAAGTGAAAGATCTATGTGACAAGAACTTTAAGTCTTTGAAGAAAGAAATAGAAGAGGACACCAGAAAATGGAAGGATCTCCCTTGCTCTTGGATTGGGAGGACCAACATAGTAAAAATGGCAATTCTACCAAAAACAATCTACTGATTCAATGCAATCCCCATCAAAATTCTTCACAGATCTGGAGAAGACAATAATCAACTTTATTTGGAAAAACAAAAAACTCAGGATAGCCAAAACAATCTTATACAATAAAGGAACGTCTGGAGGCATTACCATCCCTGACTTCAAACTCTATTACAGAGCTACAGTAATGAAAACAGCTTGGTATTGGCATAAAAACAGAGAAGTCGACCAATGGAATCAAATAGAAAACCCGGATATTAACCCTCAATCCTATGAACACCTGATTTTTGACAAAGGAGCTAAAAGTATACAATGGAAGAAAGAAAGCATCTTCAACAAATGGTGCTGGCAGAACTGGATGTCAACCTGTAGAAGAATGAAAATAGACCCATGCACCAAACTCAAATCCAAATGGATTAAAGACCTCAATATCAATCTGAACACACTGAATCTGATAGAAGAGAAAGTGGGAAGTACTCTACAACACATGGGTACAGGAGACCACTTCCTAGGTATAACCCCAGTAGCACAGACAATAAGGGCAACATTGAATGGGACCTCCTAAAACTGAGAAGCTTCTGTAAAGCAAAGGACACTGTCACTAAGACAAAAAGACAACCTACTGACTGAGAGAAGATCTTCACAACCCCGCAACTGACAAAGGTCTGATCTCCAAAATATATAAAGAACTCAATAAACTAGACTTTAAAATGCTAATTAACCCAATTAAAAATGGGGCATTGAACTGAACAGAGATTTCTCAACAGAAATGGCCAAAACACACTTAAGGTCCTGCTCAACCTCCTTAGCTATCAGGGAAATGCAAATCAAAACATCTTTGAGATACCATCTAAGATACCACCTGTCAGAATGGCTAAAATAAAAAAGACCAATGATAGCCTTTGCTGGAGAGGATGTGGACTAAGGGGTACACTCATCCATTGCTGGTGGAAATGCAAACTTGTGCAACCACTTTGGAAATTAGTGTGGCAGTTTCTCGGGAAATTCAGGATCAACCTACCCCAAGATCCAGCAATACCACTCTTGGGAATATACCCAAGAGATGTTCCCAGGTGTCCAAGGAGATGTCCCCAGATTGTTTCTTGGGCAGCTGAGGAGAAGGCATCTGAACTGGCCCTATCCTATAGCCGCACTGATGAATATCTTGTTTATAACCATAGAACTTTCATCTGGCGATGGTTGGAGATAGAGACAGAGACCCACATTGGAACACTGGACTGAGCTCTTAAGGTCCAAATGAGGAGAGGAAGGAGGGAGAACTTGAGCAAAGAAGCCAGGACTGCGAGGGGTGCACCCACCCACTGAGATGGTGGGGCTGATCTAATGGGAGCTCACCAAAGCCAGCTGTACTGGGATTGATTGAGCATGTGATCAAACCTGACTCTGAATGTGGCTGACAATAAGGGCTGACTGAGAAGCCAAGGACAATGGCACTGGGTTTTGATCCTACTGCATGTACTGGCTTTGTGGGAGCCTAGTCTATTTGGATGCTCACCTTTCTAGATCTGGATGGAGAGGGGAGGACCTTGGACTTCCCACAAGGCAGGGAACCCTGGCCGCTCTTTTGACTGGCGAGTTAGGGGGAGGGGAGGTAGGGGGAGAGGGAAGGAAATGAGAGGAGAGGAGGAGGTGAAAATTTTTAATAAAAAATAAAATAAAAAAAGGAGATGCCAACATTAGATCCTCAGCTCTCATCCTAAAGGGGAAAAGAGATGGTTTAATCTGGAGCCATTTAGAGTGGGCTTGGCCTAGGGACACAAATTTAGATTACCCAAAGTTCCATGTTCCAATGTTAAAGACGTTTCAAAGGGTTTCTATAGTTTTACAGAAAAAAAAGTTGTAATTTCAAAATACATTTGTGGGTACATCAGAGATGTTGATACACCGAGATGGGAGGAGTGGTATTTTATGGGCTCAAGAGGCAACATTCTTAGGGCTCTTGGTTTGGAGAAGCTAACGTTCTGCTAAGTTAATATCTTCAAGAAGGATTTGATTTATTAATACATATTGTTAGTTCCAATACAGTGGCAGCAGGGTGCTGGTGGCACACACCTTTAATCTGAACATTCAGGAAGCAGAGGGAAGTGGATCTCCAGTGTCCCAGGCCAGCATGGTCTACAGAGTGAATTCCAGGACAGCCTAGCAGAAAAAAAAAAAAAAAAAACTGTATGTTTTGAAAAAGCCAAGGAAAAGAGGGAAGAAAGACAGGAAGAAACTCAGATACTGATTACAACAAGGAGATAGAACTAGCACAAGACAAAGCAATTAACCTCTAAACCTATCAAATTCAAACCTCTCCACAGTATTAAAATTCTACCCAGTCTGTCTGTCTCGTTAGACACAACACAGACTCCTTCTAGGAGCTTTGTTACTGTTATTTTTCACAGCCAGATAGCTTCTTTTCAGACATTTTTTTTCACACAAACTAAGTGAACTATTTTCTTCATAATAAAAGTAAATTAAACCAGGTATTAGGATGTACAATGGGAATACCAGCACACAGGAGGTAGGGGCAGGAGAATTCCCATGAGTTCATTGCCAGCTTTGAATAAATAACAAATACTTCTGATAGCCAAATGCAGCACACACACACACACAGGATCTCTCTCTCTCTCTCTCTCTCTCTCTCTCTCTCTCTCTCTCTCTCTCTCTCTCTCTCACACACACACACACACACACATAAATACACAAAGGAACAAACATACATAAAAAGGAAGAAAAAACACATAGAAATATACACACATATGCATAGGAACACAAACAAAGGAACACACACACAAAGTTTACTAAAAATAATAAGAGAATTTTGAAGGGAATGCCAGACATGGGCTCATCTCCACAATTCAATAAGCTGAGTGAGACAAAGTCAGGAGGATTAAAAGTTCCAGGCTACTTTTGTCTACAAATAAATTATAAATTTGAGACCAATCTGGACTACATAAAGCCTTGCATCCTTCCATTTCATGGAGAGCAGAGTGGGTGTTGATCTTTTTCCATGACTCCGTGTTGCAACAAGTGGTCTATCTTCCACCTCATTCCGAGTGTTTGGACCTAAGCTGCAATTCCTCCCTAGTCAGTGCCCAGATTTGTCTGTTCTATGTCCTCTCTTAACAACCTCTTTTCAACTGCTTTGTGCTCATGCTGCTTGGGATAAGAAAATATTTCTGAATCCAAACCTGTGAAAATGCAGTAAAATATTTTCAGTTCCTTTAGTAGGCAGGGTTTCATGGAGCTCACATTGTTCTTAATATATGTCCAGTGATTACCTTGAACGGCTGATCCTCCTTCCTTCACCCTTATATGGTAAGATTATCACATGTGCCAACATGCCTGACCTCCCATCCAAGTGCTAAATGGACCCAATCCAACATGGATGGCTGGTGCTATCAGGACACCTACAGTGTGGTATGAGGTAGAGAGTAAAGCTCCCAGCTTGTAGAAAAGATAAGTACCAAGCAGTCACATGATCTGCTTAGTATATATTTCTTATTCTATATAGGAATAATCCAGAAGGTAAATCTAGGACACGAGGTCAGCTCTCTGCCCCTGCTGATTTGGCATAAGCTCCCAGAAATGTCATTCATTGACATGAGAGAGACTTAACTTTGAACTGTTACTCTCAGCAGTCTAGGCTTTTAGGGATCTTGACTCAGGAAAATCCAGAATTTGTGGATTTGACACTGAAAAGAATTTCAGAAGTGACCTAGATGACAAGGATATGTAAATAGGTTTGAGGATAAGAAGATGTCTATGCAGTGAAAGCAGTTTCATAAGGTGCTGCTGCCAGTGCCACCAGCTGAGCCTACCACCATGCTGTTCTCATCCTCTGAAAGCGTGAACCAAAATGCCTCTGTGAATCTTCCCCAGCAGCCATTTGATTGTTCACCAATACCCCAGCTAGAGACAAGGGAGGTAAAGTATTAAGTTGAGTCTTGCCATTGATGTGAGTGGAGCAACTCAGAACCAACTTAGAGATAGAAATGAAAACCAAAAATCCAGGAAGCAAACTCACTGTTTGGATGTTTTTCCTCAAGACTTTCCAGAGCACATTTTGTTTAATGAGTGGCATGGCGGGCAGAATGAACTTCAAAACTATGATGAATTCTGGTTAACTGTGATTGCTCCATGGCTCCATGACCTCACAAGGAACCATTGTGATGAAAGAGAGAGGCTCACCTATATTAGACACCATCTGGGCCTAGATCTTGTCCTTAGGCTGCAGTGAAGCTGCTGGTTGCCTGCAGAGGAATTAACTCAAGATTTTGATCCTGAGAGATTTTGATTTTGATTGTGCTTCTTTGGAACTGAACATCTGTGATCACCACTAACCTGAAATCGTGACTGTGCTTCAAAGGGGGGTTGGGTTTGTGCCAGAATTTTGACTGTCTTTGTTTTAGATTTAGTCTATGCCAGTGCTTCAGTTTATATTTTATCAACCATTTTCTATTATTCTCTATTCATTCATCTTTAACATTTTATATAACGGTTTATTTCTTTACATTAAGTTTGACCATCTGCTTGGAGCATACACACCTGCTTTGTTACTTCCCTCAGCATGTTACTGTGGTTATAAATTCCCTTATCATGTTAAGAGTCTTCTTATGCCCACCATGCCACTCATTAAACAAAATATGCTCTGGAAAGTCTTGAGGAACAACATCCAAACTGTTAGTTTGCTTCCTGGATTTTTGGTTTTCATTTCTATCTATAAGTTGGTTCTGAGTTTAATTTGTGTTTTCTGTTCAGTTTCTTCTTACTAGTCCAATATTTTTTCTTAAGCATGATTCCTTGACATTTTTAGATCTAATTTTTCTGGTTTTAAAAGTTTTATTTGAAGTTACAAGATGTAAAAAATAAACAGCTATTTCATCACCATGTGAATGTTTATTACATCTACCTGTGCTATCTATTTTCTCATAAAACCTGTGAAGCACTTATATGCTCATCTACCCTGGTAACTCCCTTTCACACTTGCTATGTTGTGCCAAAATACCCTGCAAAAAGAACTAAAAATGTCATGTATTATGAGGTATAGTCCATTTCATTACAGCATCCCAGTGTCGGGGAGGGCTAGCATCCTTTAGATGACCATCTATATGAGTTTTAGATAAAGGAATTGAATATTTGAAGAATGGAGATAATGTCTGTAGTAGAATAGTTAGAGAACTTTATCATCCTAGTGAAAAAGGAATTGAGGCAGACCATAAATTCATTCTGTAACTAGTCTATACCTATGTACCTGGAAAAGATCAACACAGAGTTGCTGAGTCTGTCTACTTTGTTACTATGGCACTTTGTTACCTTGTTACTATGTTAACTGCTCACTATCTTCTTAAAGTCAAAGTGTCCTGCTCAGGTTTGATATGAATGGTCTAACACCTTCTCATATGCCTGAATGCCTGGGCTCTAGCATGGGGTGCAGTTTGGGGAAGTAATAAAAGTCCAGGTCATAAAGAGAAATTGGGTAACGAAATGCAGCAGGGGTCTACCAAAGTCATGTACCCAACTATTTCAGAATTATCTTCCCAAGTTCACAGGCCTCATCTGCCATCCCTCCCTGTCCTACAAAAGCCTTGGAGGGTCAGCATCTGCCCTTTAAGTTAAATCTTGTTTGGAATTGGCTCACAGCCTTGACAAAAATTATGCAGGCCCTGGAGCTGGATAGAGAATAATCTTTTGGGCTATTTGCTCTTATTGGTCCATTTCTTACTGTGCCATCACAAAAAGCCTTTGTGAGAAATTATTGAAATTTCTTCATATAAGGCCCTGCAGCAGACTGTGGTTTGTTTTGATGCTGCAGAGAAACTCATGTGGGACTGAGAGCACCCAGACTTCTCCACTTGACCTGATAAACTGGGCTCTCCTAATCGCTTGGCCCTTGACATTGGGCTATTTCCTTTTTCTTGGCTGGATTTTGTGTTCTGCAATTCTTTTTGAGACATTCATTCAGTCCTTTTTTTTTTTTTGAGGCATGGATTTCTGTTTATTTATTTATTTTGCTTAATTATTCCATTTAGAAGTTTATGCCATGCTTTACTTTGTTTTCATTTCTCTATTTTAGACATTTTCTGTGTGAAGTAAGGAATTCCTTGGAACACTTCTATAAATGCATACAGTTATCTGGAGTCATTTACATCTACTCTGTGACATTGCAGTTATCCCTGTGTGTGCCCCAATATCTCCCATTTCAATTGAGGTTGCAGCTACTGATCTACAGCTCTAGTCACCATTTATCTGGAACTGGAGGGATACAGTACAAACCTCATGTTTATTTCTTCTTCAAAGAATGACAAAAATTGATACTTTTGTGGCTGAGCAGGGGCCACTTCATTTCACCTCCTTCCATGATTGTTGTCAAATAATTTTTCTATGGAATTCCCCTAGAATTCCCCATTGAACTCACTGTGAACATGAAGCATCCACTTTGTCATGTGTTGTTTGACTTTGCATGAAGAAGTAAGGAATCTGATAACAGATGTACAAGCGGATGTTCGTCAAGGACATTGGACTCTCTCTCCCTGTGTGTGTGTATGTGTGTGCGTGTGTGTGTATTGTTTTTGTTGTTGTTATGGATTCTGCCTCAAGGTTATACTGGCTTTCAAGGCTGTGTTTGCGATGATTTTTCCTTGTGTCTTCTTGATGTTTCTTGAGGAGCCTTGGTCTCCATTACATGGTAAGATCCATCATGCACTCTGTTGGCCCTGGTATGTCTTGCTAGCAGAAATTGTGTTTCTCTTTCCGTCTAATCCTTAAGTTGATCACTTTCCATGTTTTGTAACATCGAGAATTGATTCTCACACCCAGGGTGGAGTAGCTGGAAGGCAGCAAGTGCTATGTAGGTTTAATAACATCTAGTTAATGTTAGTGGTTTTTTTATATATATAATTCAAGAAAACTCTTGCTTACAGGACTATCAACACTCTAGTGTCAGTTTTTATCATGCACACACACGTCTCCATAGATATTACTTGTCCTTCTTTTACACTTTATGACTTGTCTCACAATTCAAGAATTTAAATCTTCTCACTGGGTGATACCAGTGAAGAGTTTGTCAGACTTCATTCTTTCAAATCACCAGATTTTTTTTTTTTTTTGATCTTTGTTTTTTTGGTCTTTGACTCAAACTCTAAGGGACCACTTATTTAATCTCTGATCTTTGTTATACTTTCTCATAATTGCTTTGGGATTTGGATTGGCATTTATTTTCTTTATAACCTCTTACTCAAAGATGTACCATTTGGAGGCTTGGCGTAGTTGTGATTTTCATGATGTAGACATTGAAAGTAACAAACTTCTCTTCTAGACCTGCTTTTGTCTTTTTCCTCCTAGCATCTTGTGGTGGTCCCAATCCCCACCTATCATGGTGGGAATAATGGAGGAAGAATTTCAGTGTAAAAATCTCTGTGATGGGGAAGAATCAACACCACTTAGAGAAACTGGCCCCAGGCTGTCCATCTCCACCATTGTAGATGATATGTGTTGCTTAGGCCACATGGCCAAAGAAACCCTGGGACCCATAAGAACAAACAAGCTCAATGTGCCCTCAAAAAAAAACCCAGTAAGTTTAATTGGAGAAAAAGTAACATCCTTGGTGAAATAGGGCATGTTTCAAAACTATATCAGGAGTCCGGCAGGTCCTCCCACCCTCCGTCCAACTCTAAGGAGGGGAGAGAGTGTACCTGCCTTGCCCATCTTCTTGGCATCTGATGATAACAATGGGCAGGATTTTAATGAAGGAAGAAATAATAAGAGCACCTATACATCATCCATCTGTTCAGATTTAGACAAGATACTGGACATAAGCTGGCCGTGTTTTTCTGCCATATGGTTTTATGTTGTGCAGGCATATGCTATCAATAAAAATTCTGAGAGACAGGGAGTACTCCCTTACCTGAAGGTGATAGTAAAATATCTGTGGACTGCTGCAGGAGCTTCTTCCACTCCTTCAGCCAACAGCCACTGACATACCATCCCACTAGGGCATGGTCTCTCTCTCTTTAAAAAGCAGTGGCAGCCCTCCACTCAATTTTTTGCTTCCAGCTCTGCTTCCAGCTACTAGAGTCCTTTCCTGATCATGCAGAGGGCTATTGTCTGGGACAGTGATCTGTAAGGTTTTTTTTCCCCTTTAAATAAATAACCATTCTATTAATCATAATTACAAATTGGTGTGGGATTGTTTGTGACTTATGCCTTCATCTGGTGTCCAACATTTGGTTTTAGAACCCCTCCTTCCCCCGCTCAGCTGCCTGCCGCCAGCTCAACTTGGCATGAGCTCTCCCTCAGCCATGGCCAGTGCCCTGTGCATGGAGCCATCAATTCAATATAAATTGTCACACAGTGGCTTTTCTTGCTGCAATTATTTATATTTTCTCTTTATATACCTTGGATTAGCTTCAAATCCCCACACACCCTATCATTTGCCTCCCCATGTGGATTTAAACTTCATGCCTCCTGGGCTCCATGGGCCTGTACAGTCTCTGCCAAACTGGTTTGCTCTTTTCTGAGTTGTTTTTAAATCTCACTTGCAAGCACAGCGCTTAAGTGACACAAATCAGAGTGCAAGTGGTTGCCTAAAGCTGCAACCCCTCGGGGCAACTCTGTGGGGCAACTCTGTCATATGGAGGCATATGAGGCTTCCAGGTTGCTCTTCTCTATCCTGGGATTCTGGGTTTCTGGTTCCGTGTATGGAATTGATTTAATTGCATTTACTTTGTTGAGCAACTCATATTTCCCAGTTTTTAACAAATACTAAGGTGTACACTAAACAGGACCCTTTTTCCATCACCTTTCCAGTGTTCCAGTCATGACTTGGCAACAGCGCCACCTGCTGGATAATATGGATAATTTGGCAGTTTTCATTCCCAATGCAACTTTTCCGGTTTTCTGTACTAATACAATGGTTATCATATAAGGTTTATATGACTGTGGGGATACCTCAATTTACTGGTTACTAGGTTTCCGTTTTCTTTTGCATATTCTATCATTAAGGAAGAATATGGTACTCCTAAGAATGATATAATCTTTATGGACTAATAATTACTGGCAAGTTGAAAGGATTAAAATTATTGAAAATCAGACGTTATCTGATCAAATGGATACTATGATATGCAAAATTGACTCCATATCCAAGGGAACTAGGAAGTTACCTAAAAGGGTTCAGGCTGTTGAATTTGACATTCAGTAGTTGTCACAAAGTTTTGATAAGGTAACAGACAGAATGTACCTCCAGGATGGCAATGTACATGATGTCCAAGAAAGGTTCAAGGAGGACATGTTATCTTTGAAGGGAAACATTAAAACCTTGGAATCACAGGTTCAAAATAGGGACCAAAAAATTGATACATTAGTGAAATCACTAGAAACATAAAGGTCAGGAGACTCAGGCTTTGAGAGAGACAATGATAAAAAGATTTGAAATGATTGAAAATATATTGGAGCTAGTGAACAGAGTAAGAAGGCACAAGGATAGGATACAATTCCACCACCAGCTATCAGAACTGGTTTACCCAGGGTTTTACTGCCATACCTTGTAATTTACCCTGACAAAGTGGCAACTTCTAATGGCTCAAAGGGAGTCAAACTAGGTTGATGGAGGCCAATAGGAATGAATGATCTAAAAGAAATTAAGCAAGCTGTCGTTAATTATGGCTTGCACTCTGCATTTGTCAAGGAAATGATAAGAACTTGGGCGTCTAATGTCAGAGCTACCCCCCATAATTTATCTCAGTTAGTGTGTGCTGTATTAGATGATGGACATTCCTTGATGTTTGGAATTTATTTCAGAGAAGAATCCAAACATAAGTAACAGAAAGGAAGTGCAAAATGTGTGGAGGTTTCCCAAGATCAAATTTTTGGTGTAAGAGAGTATGCTGATCCACAGGTCCATGCACTTTATGATGAAGTATTGTCCCTATGTCACAAAGCAGCCTTGAATGCTTGGAATAGGATACAAGATCCAGGGAAAAGGATGAAATCATATACAAGGATTAGGCAGAGACAGAGAGAACATTTTACTGACTTTTTTCAAATATGAATTAAGGTTGTACAAATAGGAGTAACAGACCCAGAAGTGAGACAAACAATTCTTGAATCTATGGCTTTTGAAAAATGCAAATTTAAAATGTAAAAAGATAATTGGGTCTTTAAGGTCTACATCAGCACCTATGAATGAATAGATTCAGCATATGATGACTGTTGAGACGTTTGGCTATCATGATGAATCTTGGGTAGAAGAAGCAATTTCCAAAGCAATGAGGAGACATCAAACTGCCAAGTGTTTTAATTGTAGTAAATTAGGACATCTGAAAAGAAATTGCTGGCAAGGAATTTCTAGGAATAATATCTCCTTTGGAAATGACAAAAATAGGAGACCTCAGCCTTCAGGTATATGTAGGAGGTGTTGTAAAGGTCAACATTGGAACAATGAATGTAGGTCAACAACAGGCAGACAATGCAATGTGATACCATTGGGAAACGTCTTGAGGGGCCACTCACAGGCTCCCAAGCCAAAAGTGGCCCAGTCATTCCCAGTTACAGTGGAGAACATGTCTCACCAAGAAAATTAAAATTTCTAATGTCTGCTGTAAAAAGCAACACTGGTCTAAATGATGGGTTAATGTGGAGGATGAGCCAAAAACTCCAGTAGGACAGAGTAAATGTATATTTTGGCAGACTTCTATTAACGATTAAAGACCAAAGCTAAGAGTCTGTATAAATAGATTTTTTGAAGGCTTATTAGTAAGTATCATTACTCCAGAATCTTGGCATCCAAATTGGCCTCTTCAAGAGGTAGATGTTCAGTTCCTGGGAATTGGAACCCTATCTCGTGTAAAACAAAGCACAAGATGGGTTGAATGCATAGGGCCTGAAGGGCAAATAGGAAGAGTAAGGCCATATATAGCCAATATTGAAATAAATTTATGTGGTTGTGACCTGCTACAGCAATGAACATTCCTGTAGTCCCAAGAACTCATAATTCTGGGAAGGATATAATGAGGTATTATGGAAAAAGCCTGAACAAGAACATATAGCAACTAGCAAACCTTTAAAAGTACCAACAGCCCTACATTTACAATAGTTAACTGAGAAGCCAATATGGATCAAGTAGTGGCCTCTAGCTGAAGATAAATTACAGGCT
This sequence comes from Alexandromys fortis, assembly GCF_014885135.2. Lineage (NCBI taxonomy): Eukaryota > Metazoa > Chordata > Mammalia > Rodentia > Cricetidae > Alexandromys > Alexandromys fortis. The sequence goes on from NW_026068008.1 coordinate 8,099,142, forward strand.
TTGAAACAGTTGGTACAAGAGCAACTAGATGCTAACCATATTGAAGAATTGATCAGCCCTTGGGATTCTCCTGTGTTTGTTGCAAAAAAGAAATCTGGTAAATGGAGAATGGTGACAGATCAAAGAGCTGTCAACAAAGTAATTCAACCTATGGGTCTTTTATAATCTGGAATTCCTTTGCCTTCTCTATTACCATAAGGATGGCTTCTTATAGTTATTGATTAGAAAGATCGTTTATTCACTATACTGTTACAAGAAACGGACAGAAAAATTTGCTTTCACAGTGCCCACTTATAATAATTCTCAACCTCCTAGAAGATATCAATGGGCTATCCTCCCACAGGGGATGCTCAATAGTCCCACATTGTGCCAGTATTTTGTAAGTCAGCCATTGGAAATAATTCATAAGCAATTTCCTAAGTCTATAATTTACCATTACATGCATGACATTTTGTTATCTGATTCAAATAAAGATACTTTAGAAAGAATGTTTGAAAAAGTAAAGAAAGCCTTGCCTAGATGGTGATTACAAATTGCTCCTGAAAAGAGTCAAAGAGGAGATTTTGTTAGTTACCTATGTTACAGAATAGGTTTACAGAAAATTAGGACACAAAAGGCACATATTAGGAGACATCAGTTATAGACTCTTAATGACTTTCAAAAATTGTTAGGAAACATTTCCAGTCTATGACCAGCTGTTTTGATAACACCTGATCTAATAGTTTATTTAAACAAAATTTTATATGGTGATAAAGATTTGAATAGTCCCAGAGAATTAACAGCTGAAGCAGAAAAGGAACTGACAATGGTTGAGGAAAAATTACAGGAGGCACATGTGGATAGGGTGAATCCAAATCTTAGTTGTATGCTAGTCATATTGCCTTCCAGGATTTTTCCTACAGGTATTTTAATGCAGAGGGAAGATATTATTTTAGAATGGATTTCTATATCACATAAACCAAGCAAAAATTAAAAATTTATGTGGAGAAAGTCTCTGAATTAATTATAAAATGTAAACTGAGACTTTGTCAATTAGCAGGTATAGACCCAGCAGAAAATATAGTGCCCTTTACTACTGATGAAATTAAAAAAAAAAGTGATGGGAAGACAATGAACCATGGCAAAGAGCTGGTGCTAATTTTTGGGAGAAATTAATAGCAACTGTCTCCAAAGTGATAGACAATCTCATAAAGAGAACTTCTTAGATCCTTTCTCGAATTGTACATTATGCATCAATAACTGAGCCCGTACATTTTATACTGATGCAAATAAATCAAGGAAAGCAGGTTACAAATCAGAAGAAGTGAGTAAGGTGAAACAAAGCCCTTATGATTCTGTCCAAAAGGCAAAATTATATGCTATTCTTATGGTGCTAAGGGATTTTAAAGAACCTCTTAATATAGTTATGTATTCACAATATACAGAAAGAGTTATCTTGCATATTGAAACTGTGAATTTATACAAGATGATATAGTATTGATTTCATTGTTTATCCAGGTGCAAGACATAATCAGGAATAGGCTTTGTCTGATGTACATAACACACATCCAATCCCATATAGGTCTGCCTGGTCCTCTAGCACAAGGTAATGTTGAAATTGATCAATTATTGATTGGAAGCATGTTGCAAGCCTCAGAATTTCATGAAAAAACATCGCATCAATAGTAAAGGGTTAAATAAAGAGTTTTCTATTACATAGCAACAAGCTAAAGAGATTATAAAGAGGTGTCCTACTTATTCTTTCTATAATCAAACACTGTTGCCTGCAGGGAATAACCCAAAGGGTACTCAAAGGAATGAAATCTGGTAGATGGATGGAATTTGGTAAATTAAAATATGTACACCACACCATAGACACGTATTCAGGTTTTCAAAGGCAACTGCCCTGAACTCAGAAAAGGCTGATTCAGTAATCACACATTTATTGGAAGTTATGACCACCATGGGTATACCTGCACAAATAAAGACAGACAATGGTCCAGCATATATATCTAAGAAAATGAAATGCTTTTTTGCTTATTATAATATAAAACACACTACAGACATACCAAATAATCCTACAGGTCAGGCAGTTATAGAAAGAACAAATTGTAGTATAAAAGATGTGCTGAACAAACAGAAAGGGATGGAAAATAGTCCCAGAAATAGATTGCACAATGCTTTATTAACCTTGAATTTTCTTAAGGCTAATGAGAAAGAAACAACAGCAGCAGAGAGGCATTGGATAATGGAAATAAAACTTCTGAACTGAATCAATTAGTATATTTCAAGAATGTGTTGATTTCACAATGGAAACCAGGAGATGTACTACATTGGAGAAGGGGTTTTGCTCTTGTTTCCACAGAAGATGAAAAATATGGATACCATCAAAATTAATAAAGATTCACTTTGAAAGGGAGAAACCTATTGAGAGAAATGACAGCTCATCCACACTGGTAATAACCATACAGGTGGTAAGAAAAACATTCTGGATGGGCACAGGGTCCTGTTCTTGTCTTTGCAGGAAAATACTCATCTTCAAAAAATCAAGAAACCACTGATGTTTGAATGATGACAGGTAGAAAAATAACTATCTAATAAGTATCATCAAGAAAATCAAATATGGTTTGTAAGTACAAAAGATACAATGTATACATTTATGTATGTATGTATGTATAGGTATATATATGTGTGTATGTGTTTATGAATATATAGAGCTGGTTTTAGAGTTAGACAATGGTTCCATCCTTCTTTAAATCCAAGCATGTTATAAAAAGATAAAGCCCAGGGTTTCTATCTCATGTTAGAGTCATTTGATGTGGGACAGAAAGAAAAACAAATTTAGAAAACATCTTTGTTTTTCTTCATGTCTATTTTTGTCTCTATCATGCCTTTCATTGAATATATATGTCTGTATATGTCTATATAAATAATGTCTAATTTTCCACAATGAACAATGAATTTTCCTGCAGTAATTTTTGAAGTTTCCAGGAAAAAGATGGGTCCCCATAACGACAACTCCACCTGGTTGATATGATGTCATGATACTGATAGCACTACTACAAGATCTGTTTGGGGTACCAGCTGCACAAGACTTGGTTCCAACTTGGTTAGCTGAAATGATGCACATCTTTTACAGCATTCTGGCCAGACCTCCACAAAATACTCAAGAGACTATTTGCAATCTTACTAGACAATGATCTTGAAATTTAACCATCATTTTACTTTCACAGGATCACCCAAAAAGAATGTCTCCCTCATGGCAGCTGTAAGTAATTCTAGAGGACGGCGTCCCCTCTCCCAGTAAAGTTTGTCCTTGGGTTTAGGGACATCATTTAGGGGTTGAATATAATTAGTATACGGTTGAGGGTTGGTGGAGGAATTTTATAAGCTCAGGGATCTTTTTGGGAAAAAAAAAAGAAATAATTGGATGATGGGATAATATATTGGTACTTGTGAGTTATTGTTTTTAAATAATTATATCGATATCGATTCTCATATATTGATACAAAGTTAAATTATATTAACTATTGTATGCATGCATGCTTCTACCTCTGTTTAAAACATTGCTTGTGTATTGATATATATGTATATGTATATATATTTACCATATTGCAATGTATACTTGTACATTGTTTACCTTTGTGATGTGGGAGTGTTGATGGAGGTGGGTCTTGTAATAATAAAGAAACTGCCTCGGCCCTCATAGGACAGAAAATTAGGTAGGCGGAGTAGACAGAAGAGAATTCTGGGAAAAAGAAGCTGAGTGAGTGAGTCGCCATGATGCTCGCACTCCAGACAGACGCAGGTTAAGATCCTCTCTGGTAAGCCAGTTCATGGACTATACAGAATATTAGAAATGGGTTAGAACAATATGTAAGAGCTAGCCAATAAGAAACTGGACCTAGCCGGGCCAGGCAGTGTTTGAAAGAATACAGTTTCCGTGTAATTATTTCTGG
>NW_026068008.1:8105381-8134758 GCF_014885135.2 Alexandromys fortis
TGATGGAGGTGGGTCTTGTAATAATAAAGAAACTGCCTCGGCCCTCATAGGACAGAAAATTAGGTAGGCGGAGTAGACAGAAGAGAATTCTGGGAAAAAGAAGCTGAGTGAGTGAGTCGCCATGATGCTCGCACTCCAGACAGACGCAGGTTAAGATCCTCTCTGGTAAGCCAGTTCATGGACTATACAGAATATTAGAAATGGGTTAGAACAATATGTAAGAGCTAGCCAATAAGAAACTGGACCTAGCCGGGCCAGGCAGTGTTTGAAAGAATACAGTTTCCATGTAATTATTTCTGGGTATAAACTAGCCATGCGGGCGGCCGGGTGCCGGGGACGCAGCCCTGCCGCTCCTATTTCAACAGAGTGTCATATATCAATCTGTTGATTTCATTGGTTAAGTAATAAACACACTGCTTGGCCTCATAGGTTAAAGCATTGGTGGGAGGAATAAACAGAATAGGATGCTGGGCGGAAGAGGAAGTGAGGTCAGACTCTGCTTCCGGAGAGACTGGACAGCTCTGCGCTCTGGAGCAGAGACGCTATGCTCAGCTCTGCCGGATAGACACGATAGCTCTGCGCTCTGAGGCCAGGATGGACGTAGGTTAGAATATTCCCGGTAAGTGCACCTTGGGGTGCTTACACAGATCATTAGAAATGGGCTAGTCCAGGTGTGAGAATTAGCCGGTAAGGGCTAGAGTTCATGGGCCAAGCAGTTCTTAAATGAATACAGTTTGTGTGTTGTTATTTCGGGCATGAGCTAGCCAAGCGGCCGGGGTGTTGGGGACGCAGCCCCGCCGCTCCTATTTCAACACATTTGGACTTCATTGTCCTCATTTATTGCACAGTTATTGTCTTAGTCCTTAAGTTAGATAGGTATTGAAAATTATATAGATCAATAGTCATCTATGTTTGTCATATTTGTAATTAGACTAATCAGGATCTTTAGATACATAGAGATTATATTCAGTATAGATAGATAATCTTCAACCTCTTCAAAGAGCTGAAGAAAATGGCCATTATTCTAACTCAGAGTTCCAAGGTAGTGAGACACAATCACTCCTAGCAACAACAATCTATTCCAGAGAGAATGTTGAGCACCAAAGACACTCCACTTGGAGGCTTTCTTTTTGGCAGAACTGGCCTTTGGGTAAAGAAATGCCCATACCTCAACCACTGACAGAGATGCAGAGTATGCGTAAATGAATAAATCAGGACTCTCATATCCTGACAAGACAGGATAAGATAGTTTTGAAAAGTTTCTTGCTTTTGAAAAATGGTATGCCAGTTACATTAGGCCTTAGCCAAAGTTGGTTGCTTCAGTGCTGCAAACATGACTTTGGGTGATTTCCCAGGTAGCCAGTTGTCTCTGTGATTTTTTGCATGTTTTGGAAGTTGTTTGATTGCACTTCCTAATTACTCAGGTAACATTACTTCCCTTCTCTGATCTTCGATGAGGTTGAAGACTATATTCATGTAGTTACTTTCTTCCCATGACTTGGCCAAGTTATTTATTATACAAGACATAAGCTAGTTAGAATAGGATATTTGTCCTTATTTGTATATAATTTCGTAGTAGCTTTAGAACTCTCTTACATAAACAAAAGGTGGAGGGAGGTGCTGCAGGAGCTTCTTCAGCCAATAGCCACTGAGATACCAGCCCACTGAGCATGGTCTCTTGATGTGGGAAGGTCATTTGTCAATCTGTTGTTTCATTGGTTAATCAATAAAGAAAACTGCTTGGTCTGATAAGTCAGAAAATAGATGGGCGGAGTAGACAGAACAGAATGCTGGGAAGAAGGGAAGTTAGGCAATCACCATGCCTCTCCTCTCTGGGACAGATGCAGTGGAGCCAGCCACCAGGTCAGACATGCTGAATCTTTCCCGGTAAGCCACCACTTCATGGTGCTACACAGATTATTAGAAATAGGTTAATCAAGATGTGAGAATTATCCAATAAAAAGCTAGAACTAATGGGCCAGGCAGTGTTTAAATGAATACAGTTTGTGTGTTGTTATTTCAGGACATAAGCTAGCAGGCAGCTGGGAGCCGGGTGGCAGGAACGCAGCCTACTGCTCCATCTACAAATGGTGTCCAGACATAGATAACTGAATCCACAGAAAGCCTGAGAAAGCTTGGGAAAGAATAGAGTAAAGCATGTTTCCTTGGTAGCAGCAATTTCTCACGTCTGCTCTGCTTGCTAGAAGCAAGCAAGTGCTCTCATCTAAGAGATGCTTTCTGACTCAGCTTTAGCTGCAAAACTCTGCAGCTCTTTAAGAGGCCCTGCCACAAAACACTTCAATGGTGTTGATGAAAAGCTAAATGCATGCTTTTCAGTTTTCAGCTATAGCAGGAAAAAAAATCTGTGCTGTTGTTTTAAAATGCTGGCTTTCTAGGCTGTCCTGTCAGGGCAAACTCTGACTCTTTCAGACAGGCAGTCCAACTGAGTGTGGTCTATGAGCAGAATGCTGCAGCTTACTTGCTGGCAGGGACCTTGAAATGCCATAGAGTTATGGCAATAAATATGGCTACAGCTGGTACCTCTGCCATGAGGCTGGAAAGCTAAGGAATGGGCTGGATCCAGCCACCAAAGTCACGGTTTTAGTCCTAATGATATTGCTTGGTAAATTAGAGATTCATGTGGTCACAAAAGAGACATAGACAGTAAAAGAAAGATTCAAAGTTCAAGAAAATGTCTAAATGGTTTACAGTGTGTTAAAAAATATATATGCAGGCTAGTTAAAGTTCTTTTTTTTCCCACCCCATTTTTTCTTATTCAAGTTTTCTTGTTAGGAAAAAAACAGGAGAAATGTTGTCAAATTGTTCTTATTTCAAGATTTCAGGACATTGTCAAAACACTCTGCAAAGTAACCTCACTATGACTGCAAGTATTCATATTTCCAAGTGTAAAGCAGGCTACCGTTACCCTGCTTTCTGTCATGGTGGGCTTACAAAAATAAAATGCAAAAATCTGTAAACCATAGGTCTAATACATCTTATCCTGAAATCTTGAAATAAGGTTAAAGTTCTTAAAGTAAAAAACAAAGAAAAAAAGGGAGTAGTTGGGTGTGGTAGTATACACCTTTAATCCCAACACTTAGAAGGCAGAGGTAGATTACCTCTGTGACTTCAAGGTGTGACAGGACACACCTTTAATCCCAATGCCTGGGTGGCAGAGACAGATGGATCTCTAAGAGTTCAAGGACAGCCTGGTCTACAGAGTTATTCCAGGACAAAGATATACAGAGAACCTGTCTCAAAAAGTAAAAGTCAAAATAAAAGAAATAGAGGTTAAAACATAGCTGCACAAAGATGGAAAATACACAGAGAATCTTGATACTGTATGCTATTATGCTCTCTTTGAATTGTTTGAATGCTGAGGAAGGAGAAACAGCTGCTAAAAGATATTTGTTTATAAATGTTGCTGAACTAATCCAACATGGATATTTTGAAAATACCTTGACTTCAAAATTTGAATCTAAGGTTATGATGCTTTGGAAAAGTTCTTCTTTTGTTTTCACAGAGGATGAGACCCCATGGACTGCTTCTATACCAATATGGTATGATAGACCACACCCCCTGAAAGGTTGCTGTGAGCACCTTCAGAAAATTACTTCATTCAACTGCCAACTGAGATGAACCTAGGAGACAGGTTATACCATGAAAGACCTGAGTAACAGTACCCCCATACAGCAGGAAGCAGTTTGGAGAGAAATAACTGTGCCCATATTCCCAAATATTGTTTATAAATGTTCTTTTACATTTAAAGGGGGATATAATATAGATGTTAATAATTTGCATTACTATGTATTTTAAGGTCAATTTTGGTACATGTATATGTATTTCTGATATTAATTAAGGTATTGTGATTGTATAGTTCATTTAGAAATGTAATGTATATAGGTTGTTAGTTGATAATCATCAATAGTCAAACTTATAGTCATGTTAGTTAGATTTTCTAACTAATGTACATAGATATATTTTAGATAAACATTCTTCATATGTTTCAAAGACTACAGAATATGGCATTTTAATGTTTTAATAACTTAGGGCTTTTCATGACAATGAGACATGTCTGTTCCTGGCAGCACCAATCTACTTCAAGAGGATTATAGGCATTGAAGAGGCTCCTTATGGAGTTTGTTAGTCATTTGGGCAAGAAACTGCTCTTGCCTGGACTGTTGCATAAACTGGATACAAAGAACCCGCAGAGAGAGGACTACTGAACTTGCCTAACTGGAGATGATCTTTCAGGGTTCCTGATTCATGAAAGAGTGTGCAAGACATTCTGTAGGACACAGTGGATAGTGACTGAACTGCCTTTGAAATTTGTGCTTCATGGAAATGTCTCTGGATACTATGGGCCTGAAGGCTGAAGATTGATGCCCCAATGGTACAGAGAAACTTTGGGTGACTGTACAGGCAGTGATATGTCTCTGTCATTTCTAGAGTTTTGAAAGTTGCTTATTTCTTGTTTAATTAGGTAATATTATATCCTTCTGGAGTCTTTGATGGAGTTGAAGAATGGATAGTCATAGCTTTAGTTTTCCTTTGTTATGATAAAATATAAAGTAGATATAAAATTGTAACTGCAATTATTGCTTGATAACTTTTGTTATATGTAATTTTACTATGTTAAAGTTAAAGCCTTTCTTTTTTGTTTAAACAGAAAAAGGGGAAATGATGTAGAAAGGTCATTTGTCAATCTGTTGTTTCATTGGTTAATCAATAAAGAAAACTGCTTGGTCTGATAGGTCAGAAAATTAGATAGATGGAGTAGACAGAACAGAATGCTGGGAAGAAGGGAAGTTAGGCAATCACCATGCCTCTCCTCTCAGGGGCAGACTCGATGGAGCCAGCTGCCAGATCAGACATGCTGAATCTTTCCCAGTAAGCCAACACTTCATGGTGCTACACAGATTATTAGAAATGGGTTAATCAAGATGTGGGGATTAGCCGATAAAAGGCTAGAACTAATGGGCCAGCCAGTGTTTAAATGAATACAGTTTGTGTGTTGTTATTTCAGGGCATAAGCTAGCCAGGCAGCTGGGAGCCAGGCAGCAGGAACACAGCCCGCTGTTCCATCTACAGTCTCTCTCTCTCTCTTTAAAAAAGCAGTGGCAGCCCTTTGCTTGCTCTCTTACTTCTGGCTCTGTTTCTGGTTACTAGACTCCTTTCCTGATTGCACAGAGGGCTGATGTCTGGGATGGTTATCTGTAAGTTTTTTCCCTTTAAATAAATAACTATTCTATTAATTATAATCCCAAACTGGTGTGGGATTGTTTGTGACTTATGCCTTCAGAAGCCCCCATTTCCTGCCTAGAGGATTCTAACTCTGACCCCCAGGATGACAGCAGGGAGGCTGAGATTCAGGAGATGGACAGCAGCATCATGCTCAGTCAGTCATTCCTCAATGGTTCTGTCTCCTGGAAGACACCAACTTCAACCCCATCCCAGGACCACAGGATAATGTTGAACCTACCAGGAGTATCAGCACACATAGAGAAATGAAAGAATTTCCACTGAGATATCACATGACACTATCGACTCCATAATCTCTCCCCAGAATCAGAATACTGGATATGAAAATGAGATAATAACCCCTGAAGAATCACCACCCATCTCTAGCAAAGACCAGCTCCAGGAGGCAGCTATGTCTTCCAAGAAGAAGCAGAGAAGGCACTGGAAAGGGGTGAAGAGGCAAATTCATCATCAGTGTTACTGTTTATTCTTCTTCTTCCTCACCCCAAAGGAAAGAGACCCAACTCCTATGTAAGGGACATGGAGACATGGGAAATAGAGTCCCAATGAGATTGAGTAGGCATACCCAGTGACTTTTCCTTGTATATTTGATCTTTGCTTTTGCAAGGCCCTTTGCCACTGATACACTGTATCCAATTATAGGACATGGACTGTAATGTTTGTGACCTAGATAGAGCTTTCACACTGTATCCCTTTATGTAGATTCTAGGGAAGTTGAGCCTGTAGCAGAGAAGCAAAGGATGCAACCAGAGGCAGTGGAGGGAAGGAGAGAGATTTGGGCTTTGGGAAGGGTGGTCATGTTAAGGAAGAGGAATCACATAGAGAGCCCAATGGTATGTCCTGCCAATGTCAAAGGTCAAAGCCACTAACAGAGTCCTTTGCTGGTGCCTTCTTTCAAAAACTGAAGAAAAGGCCTGGGTCCATGTTTCTTAAACCATGTGTCTCAGTTCAGCTTGGTGTAGCCTACCAGCTACAAGAAGGGAGCCAGGTTGGAACTTGATAGAGCTGTGTACCCCAAAATATGATATTCCCTATGATCACATGCAGCAACATGGGCACAAGTTCTCTGTCTTTTCCTTCCCCACAGTGTGAGCCCTTAGCTCATATTTTTTCCCAGCACTATGACTGGACAGAGAAGTCACACACATGGCCACCCCATTTTAAAGATCCAGGCATCAAACTTCTACAATTAATGTTATACAACTTTAATTTTCCACATGACATGAACTTTTCACAAAGTTGCCCCCTAATTTTGATCCTTATCAATGACCAGCTGAATGCGAAGGTGTAAGTCAAAAACAATCTCACACCAGTTTAGAATTATGATTAATAGAATGGTTATTTATTTAAAGGGAAAAAAAAACCTTACAGATCACCGTCTCAGACCAACAGCCCTCTGTGCAATCAGGAAGGGAGTCTAGTCGCCGGAAGTGGAGCAGGAAGTAAGAGAGAGCAAGAAGGGAAGTGGCCACTTTTTTAAAGGGAGAGAGAACATGCCCCAATGGGGTGGTATCTCAGCAGCTATTGGCTGGAGGAGTGGAAGGACCTCCCATAACAACCAGGTGTAAAGAAGTCCATGTGCTGTGCAAGCCCAGTAGGTAAGGAGGCACAGGGCAGAGAGGAGGAGAGGAGTGTGTGGGACAAAGCAAGAGAGAAGAAGATCAGTAAGAGAGTGAGATGGAAAGGGCATGACCCTAGGGAAGGGGAGTAGAGTCTGCCCATAGGAAATTCTAGTTCCAGTCAGGCAGCTGAGAAGAAAGATATGAGCGTGTAGGGATGGGACAGAAACCTTGGTTGGGCTGATCGGGAGAAACTCTCTAAAGAAGAAATATATGGGGTGCAGGGCATGGGTTCCCAGTTGCAAAAAAGCATATCTTCCTGAGGGTTCAAACCAACCTCTTTTCAGGATCCCCTTTCACTTTCTGCTTTAACCAACCTTGGGCTGATTTGGTAACATTTGTGTCTTTTTCTTGGCAGCCTCCTTCTACCATGCATCCACACCGCCCTTCCTATGTTCCAGAAGTTTAGAAATTTCTTAGTGTTTTTATCTCATTGAATAAGTCTTTGACGTTAATTGATTAAAATTGCAGGACTTTTCTTTCTACTGTGAAAAGGTAAGTAGGATTTGAGAGGCTGTGTAACATCATTGCCAGACAAAGCCAGCATCCTTGGACTGATGTGTGTCCAATGCCCACATCTGGGGTCCCAATCAAAGGGGAAAACATTCACTGTCATGGAAGTGCAAGGCACCAGCCAGTGTTGTGTACATTCTCACTGAGTGAGGTGTCTGCAGAACCCTCATGGTCATTGTGCAGGTTGTTAATAACTTGCTTTGTCACCAAGTGCTTCTCAGATGTCAGGGAATCCAGAACATCAGTGTCTGATGGAATTATTTAGAAGAGAGGTTCTCAATATTCCTAATGATGCAACCCTTTAATACAGTTTCTCTCGGAGTATTCCTTGATCAAACATTATTTTTCTTAGCCCAGAATAAATCCATAGCACCTCATTTCCTGTAGAAACAAAAGCAATACCTCTTCTCCAATGTAACATACCCTTTGACTTCAATTTTAAATTTAAGGCATTTAGAAAATATTTGTTTTATTAATCCAGCAGCATTTATATTCAAATATCTTTTTAGCAGCTTTTGTTCCTTCATCAGCTGTCAATCAACTCAAAGACAACATAATAATATACATTATCAAGACTCTCTGTGTATTTTCCATCTTTATGTGACTTTACTTTAAATTCTATTTCTTTTATTTTTACTTTTAATTTTTGGCTATTTGAGACAGGGTTTCTCTCTACACGTTTTGCTATCCTGGAATTTACTCTGTAGACCAGGTTGACCTTAAATCCACAGAGATCTGCCTGCCTATGCCTCCCAAGTGCTAGGATTAAAGGCATGTATCACCATACCCAACACTCTTTTTATTTTTAAAGACTTTGTCTTTTTTCCTCACAAGCCTACATATATTTTAAGCACATTGTAAACCATTTAGAGGTTTTGCCTTTGATTCTACCTTTACTGTATATCTCTGACCACATGAGACTTTAATTTATTAAGCGATATGTCTAGGATTAAAGTCTTGGCTTTGATGGCTTGATCCAGCCCATTCTTTAACTTTTTTCTCTGGAAATCTAGACTTGTGGCAGGTGTACTGGCCAGAGCCATGTTCATTTCCACAACTCTGTGGCCTTTCAAGGTCCCCGCCCCCACCAAAATGTATGCAGTCAGCTTTTCAACAACACCATTTAAGTGTTTCATGGAAGGACCTCTTAAAAGAGCTGCAAGGTTTTTATGAGGCCTTGGAAAGGGGTGTAAAAGCAAATTCTGTTTGACTCTTGCATAATGATCTGTTTCCTGTCATGGTGAAGCTGAATGGGGGATGGGTGGCCAAAGAATTCAGACTGAGTACCATAGAAGGAGACATATGAGGCCAGCTCTCCTCAAACAAAGGCTGTCTAGCCAGAAACAATGTGACAGAACTCTGTCCCTGACAGACAAGGTTACAGAATAGATGAGGGACACCATTCTATAAGCCAGGCCACTTCCTTACAAAGGTTTGAAGGCACCATACCTCCTTTCCTCTAGAGTCTTTCTCAGCAAAACATGCGGTCAATATTCTGGCCCTTCGAGTCAGTAAATCCACACTATTTATCTTCACAGAAATCAAGCAACAATTAGTTTTGCCAAACTTTCTGATTTTCAAGAATGCTCACCATAACAGAAAATCTTTGGTCTTCCTTAGTTTGCAGGCTCTGATGAACATATTCACCATAAGATTTTCATGCCTCCCATACATTGCTACAACAGGAAATTGATCACCACACAGAGGGAATGATCCATTTGCTCTGTTGACAACATTAGGCTCCTGAGAGATATAATAAGATGAGAATATAACCATGAAAACTGCCCTTCTAGTGACAGGGATAACTCACTTTACTAAGTGTTTGGTGTTCAAACATGAGGGCATGAGCTCAGAAGCAGTGATACATAAAAGCCTTTCATGCCAGTGTAGGAGGGAGGCTACTAGTTTGTTCTCAGTCACTTAGCCCCAAAATAGTCACACGGAAACTGCATTAATTAAATCACTACTTAGCTCATTAGCTCTAGCTTCTTATTGGCTAACTCCTACATAATAATTTAACCCATATATATTAATCTGTGTATTGCCCATGTGGCTGTGGCTTGCTGGCTAAAGCTCCCAGCGTATCTCTGGTGGGATGCATGGCTCCTTTCTGACTCTGCCTTTCTTTCTCCCAGCATTCAGCTTAGTTTTCCCCACTTAGCTCTGTTCCCCTATATCTCTGCTATAGGCCCACAGCAGTTCCTTTATTAGTAGTACAGCATACAGAGGTAAATCACACATCAAGCCAGGTAATCACAGCATACAGAGGTAAATCACACATCATGCCAGTGTGAGGATATCATCCTACCTCTAGGAGATGGAAGGGATAAGTCCTCTTTTCTTCCTTGTACAGATGGTCTAGAGTTATTGACAAGTTACAGATTGAAGGAGAATGTCTCAGGAAACAAGGTAAATATGACACTTGAAACCCCCTATTACTCACACAGGAGTGAACTGAGGCAGTGCTCCAGAAAACACATGTGAACCCAGACACACACAAAAGTTGAAAGGCATGAAGAAAAGTGAGTAGAAAAAAAATAAACATGGGCAAAAGTTGAATCTTTCATATATAATTGTTCTTATTGTGGGATCTATTTCTCAACATGCAATAATTGTGATTTTTGTCCACAGCATTCTAGTAAAAGGTTACTGAATAACTGTGGTTTCACCTTCATTTTTGTCTTCTCAGATGAGTCTGCTGAACAATCACATGTGTGGCTCAAACCTCTGAAGAACAGTAGGGTAATCTGTTTGTCTCTGTGGGGCCATAGCAAGATGGCAGCTCATAGCTTTGTGTAGAAGCCTTTCCCACAGTGACTCAGTACTGTGGACTCTATGGCTACCTTATGCTTGATGTTGACACATTGGATTATATATGAAACAAGGGCAGTGTTCCACTTTTCATGATTAGAACAAAGTTTTCCAGGCCTAATATGGAAATTCCTTTTATTTTTTATTTTATTATTATTTGTTTTATTAAATGTTCACTTCATTTTTATCCTAAACCATCTCTTCATGTTGATATAAACCTGTAATATTGAAATATTGCAGCATGACTTCTCAGTCAGAATTTTCTAATCCTCTTTGATCTTCACCATGGCCTGTACCTCCTGGAACTATTTCACATCAAAGCTTTTTCATTGGCTTGTGTAGCAACTCATGCATCAGGGAAGCTATGTATTATTGGTAACTGTGTCTGACACCCACAGCCACGTCAAATCTGCAGCATGGAAAGTGGTACACCCAGTGCTTCTTGACTGCATTGACATGAGTAGTCCAGGAAGGCATTAGGAAAGTCTCTTGTGCTCAGGCTCACATGGTCACCGGACTCTCATTGGTGGGAACAAAACATATTTTCTGGGACGGGCAAATAAAAAGGAGACCTTAAGGGATGTAAAACTGCCAACCACAGAGAAAAACAATAAAAATAAAAGAGGCCTGAGAAGGTGCTTCAGTTCAGATATTCCTGCTTCAGCTGTCAGGCCATCAGCAAAGACATGCCTTGGGAAATTCAGTGACACAAAAAGACATCAGAGCAACTAGGTAAAGCATGAAGACCAAAGCAAAGAAAGCATGGTCAAAAGGCAGAGGCAGAAGTAGGAGGATCTTTGAGAATTCGAGATCAGCCTTGTCCACAAAGGGATATCCAGCATATCAAGGGCTGTTATACAGAGAAACCCTGTCCTGAAAAATCAGAGAAAGCTTGACAGAGTAGTGTCCGTACACTGCTTATTCTGTCCCATATCATGGTTCCTGACCTGAGACAGAAACTCTGAGATATCTCTTATCAACAGGCTTGGAATTGAAGAGGGACTGAGCCATAGTCCAACTCCAAAGCGAGACCTACATATTTATTTTAAAAAAGTACATTAGTACATATTAAAAATATTATACTTATGTAACCTATTTAGTTTTATTGCTGGTCCTTAGTGTGTAGTAACTAGTTTCCATCCACCAGTATTTAAATATCCAGGATCCCTTAAATTCTTTGAAGATGAGTGTTTTCCTATGGAGACAAGAAAAAAACCCTGCCCCCAACCTATATGTTTTCCTTACCATCAGTATGGTCATCATCCTTGTGAATGAATTGTTATTTTTCTTTTCCAAGGGGCTTCTCCTCTTCAAATTGAACCTTTATTAACTTTGATGGTATCCACAATTTTTCCTATCCTGTGGAGACAAGAGCAAAACCCCTTCCCCAATGCAGCACATCTCCTGTCTTCCATTGCAAGGTCAGCACATCCTTGAAATAAACTGGTTGATTTAGTTCAGTAGACTTTTCCATTATCCAATGTCTTTCTGCAGCCATTGCCCCCTTCTCATTGGTGTTGAGAAAATTCAAGGTTAATAAAGCATTATGTAACCTATTTCTGGGGGTGTTTCCCACCCTTTCTGTTTGTTTAACATATCCTTTATAGTTCGATTTGATCTTTCTATGACTGCTTGACCTGTAGGACTGTATGGTATACATGTAACATGCTTAATATTGTAATAATCAAAAAACCGTTTCGTTTTCCTAGAAACATAAGCTGGACCATTATCCATCATTATTAGTGTAGGTATACCCATGATGGCCATAACTTCTGAATCAGCTTTTTCTGAGCTTAAAGCAGTTTCCCATTGAAAACCTGAATAAGTGTCAATGGTGTGGTGTACATATTTTAATTTGCCAAATTCTGCAAAGTGGAACACATCCATCTGCCAGATTTCATTCCTTTGAGTGCCCTCTGGATTAGCCCCTACAGGGAGTAGTGTTTGATTATAGAAAGAGCAAGTAGGGCATTTCTTTACAATCTACTTAGCTTGTTGCCATGTAATAGAAAACTCTTTCTTCAAGCCTTTGCTATTGAGATGATGTTTATTATGAAATTCAGAGACCTGCAGCACACTACCAATCAACACTTGATCAATTTCTGCATTACCCTGTGCTAGAGGACTTGGCCAACCTGTATGGGATTGGATGTGTGTTATATACATAGGGCAAATCCTGTTCCTGATCATGGGTCTTGTACCTGTAAACAATGAGGTCAGTTCTGTAATCATCAGGTATAAATTCAGCAGTTTCAATATGTAAGATAACTCTTTCTGTGTATTGTGAATCAGTAACTATATTAAGAGGTTCTTTAAAATCCATTAGTACCATAAGAATGGCATATAATTCTGCCTTCTAGACAGAATCATAAGGACTTTGTTCCACCTTACCCAAGTCTTCTGATTTGTATCCTGCCTTCCCTGATTTATTAGCATCAGTATAAAATGTACGGGCTCCAGTTATTGGAGCATCATGGACGATTCGAGGAAGGATCCAAGAAGTTCTCTTTATGAAGTTAAGCCTCTTGCTTTTTGGATAGTTTTTATTAATTTCACCCAAAAAATTAGCACAAGCTCTTTGCCATCATGGTTCATTATCTTCCCATAATTTCTTTAGTTCATCAGCAGTGAAATACACTATAATTTCTGCTGGGTCTATGCCTGCTAGTTGATGAAGTCTCAACTTGCCTTTTATAATTAATTCAGAAAATTTTTCCACATAAGTTTTTAATTTTTACTTGGTTTATGTGGTAAAAAGATCCATTCAAAGATAATATCATCTCTCTGCATTAAAATTCCTGTAGGAAAAATTTTGGAAGGTAATATGACAAGAATGCAATCGAGCTCTGGATTCACCCTGTCCACATGTGCCTGTTGTAATTTTTCCTCAATCATTGTCAGTTCCTTTTCTGCTTCAGCTGTTAATTCTCTGGAACTGTTTAAGTCATTATCACCATCCATGGTTTTCTTCAAATGAATTATTAGATCAGGTGTTATCCCAACAGCTGGTCATAGGCTGGAAATGTCTCCTAACAGTCTTTGCAAGTCATTAAGAGTCTGTACCTGATCTCTTCTAATTTGTGCCTTTTGTGTCTTAATTTTTTGCAAACCTATTTTATAACCTATATAATTAACAGAATCTCCTCTCTGAATTTTTTCAGGAGCAATCTGCAATCCCCATTTAGGTAAACTATCTTTACTTCTTCAAACAGTCTTTCCAAGGTATCCATGTTTGAATCAAATAACAGAATATCATCCATGTAATGATAAATTGCAGATTGGGAAATTGCTTATGTATTATTTCCAATGGTTGATTTACAAACTATAAGGTCTGTTCAAGATGTCCTGTGGGAGGACAATCCACTGGTATCTCCTCGTAGGTTGAGAGTTATTATAAGTAGGCACTGTGAAGGCAAACTTTTCTCTATCTTCTTTTTGTAAAGGTATAGTGAAAAAACAATCCTTTAAATCAATAACTATGAGAGTCCATCCTTTTGGTAATAAAGAGGGCAAAGGAATTCCAGATTACAGAGGGCCCATGAATAACCTTGTTGATAGCCCTGAGATCTGTCACCATTCTCCATTTACCAGAATTTTTTCTTAACTACAAATACAGGAGAATTCTAAGGGCTGATAGATTCCTCTATATGTCGAGCATCTAATTGCTCTTGTACCAGCTGTTCTAAAGCCTGTAACTTTTCCGCAGCTAAAGGCCATTGCTTTGTCCATATTGGTTTCTCAGTCAACCATTTTAGAGGCAGGGCTGTTGGTATCTCTGAAGGGACATCAATTGCTTTGTGTTCTTGTACAGCCCGAATGGCCAGTTTCTACCATCTGTAATATCTTTTAATATTTTCCTCAGAAATATAGGCTCTAGAAGCAGCAGGAATGTTAATTTGGGTATTCCTTTGCTGTAATAGTTCACGGCCCCATAAATTCACTGCAATATTGGCTACATATGATCTTAGTTTTCCTATTTGTCCTTATGGCCCTATGCATTCAACCCATCTCGTGCTTTGTCTTACTTGAGATAGGGTTCCAATTCCCAGGAACTGAACATTTTCATCCTGAATATGCCAATACAGATGCCAAGATTCTGGAGTAATGATACTTACATCCACACCTGTGTCCAGTAAGCCAGTAATAAAAATGCCATTTATACACTCTTAGCTTTGGTCTTTTTCACTTATAGAAGTCTGCCAAAATTCATATAACTCATCTTTCAGGCCATTATTGCTTGTAATCGCAGGCATGGGGCTTTCTAAGTTTCCTGATGAGGGACGTTCTCTACAATAACCATAAATGACTGGACCACATTCACCATGGGGGCCTGCGAGAGGCCCCCCCATTATGTTTCCCTATGGTAACGAGTTGCTCCTGTTTATCAAAGTTTAGAATTTCCTCAATCTTTTCAAATCTGTTTACCATTGCCTTCTGCAGGACCTGAATCTCCTGTGCAGAGTTATGCTCCAAAGTCTTCATTGAGGATTTTAAGGTATGAACTTTGTCCATTAGAGATAATATCTCATCCTTGGATATAATTTTCATGGCATGAATTTTGCCTTCTTATACTGAAATTCTGTCCATTAATCTTTCATAGCCCTTTGATAAAGTCCTATTAATACATTCAGCAGTTTGAAGCTTCTCAGATAATGTTTCATTACCTACAGACAGGGACTGAAGTTTATGATCCATATCAGCTGTTCCCTCCTTAATATCAGACTGTACCTTTTCTAAATTTTCCTCAGTTGACAGAGTCATATTACATAAAGATCTATTCTCTTCTTTGAGAACTTCAAACTTTTTCTTCAGGAGGTTGGTGTCAACCTGAATTGTTTTTGAAATTACCTCAAGCGTCTGAAAGTTGTCATTCAAAATAGTTGTGCCTTTCTTAAGCATTCAACTTCTGCCCTAAGAATCCTGGATTCATGCTGTAAGGACTTTGTCATTTCTCTATTATCAAACCATATAAGGAAGAAACCAAAAACAAGAAAAATGGCAAGACCTATAAATATCTAACCAAGGGGAGCCTCATATGTATCCTACAATATTTCAGCCATAGTTTAATTAAATAGACTGTAGAAGCCCTCAACGGTGATATTGTCAGACATGCTCAATCAAATCTATATTTATTTTTATTTATTCTTATTTATTTATTTTTTGATTAAAAGAAATTTTACCTGTAATGACTATTGCCTGCCAGTAGGTGGCACGGTGCATCTGAGTCCATGTGGCTAGGAAGTCAGAGCCGGAAAATAATTCTGAAAAATATAAACTCACAGACCATGCCCTGTGTGGGTTCTAGCTACAGGAGGGCAGGGAGGGTGCCACCTCAGGGGATAGAGTGGCCTCGGGAGTGTGCTTGGGTCAAGTCACGTGCCCTGCAGTCCGTTTGCTGGCTCACTCCCCGGCTTGGACAAGCTCGAATGCCAAGACGCAGGCAGTAACTGCTTGTCTTCAGTGGCACACACCTTTAATCCCAGCACTTGGGAGGCAGAGGCAGGCGGATCTCTGTGAGTTCAAGACCAGCCTGGTCTACAGGAGCTAGTTCCAGGACAGGCTCCAAAAAAAATACAGAGAAACCCTGTCTTGAAAAAACAAACAAACAAACAAACAAACAAAGCATTCTCTCAATCAAAAAATCAACACCAAATCCGCACAGCATAGAAGCTGTGCAGAGGGGAGTTCTCTGGTGAGAGGAGAGGGGAGGGAAGCAGCTAGCCCCATGTGCAGAGCGCCAAACTGTTGGCGAGCAGTCAATAGAATTAACCAGACTAGCTTTAATATAAAATATTTAGCTTTAATAGGGGGAAAAAGGGGAGCTTACAAAGCCAGGGTTCCAGCGAAGCGCAGGAAAACAAAGAGAGCAAAACAAGCACATATCAATGGTTTTATAGAATATTTGTGGCCCCAGGGGGAATACATCCCACAAATAAGGTGATTGGTTGAGCTTCCCCATCAGTTTTGATTTATTGAGATAATGCTGGTGGCATATTCTGAAGTTCAATGAAGGCCCTATGTTTCTTCTCCTTGAAATGCTCCTGGATATCATGTAAACTGTCATCCTTGAGGTATATTCTGTCTGTTACCTTATCAAAACTCTGTGATTACTTCTGAATGTCAAATTCAACAGCCTGGACCGTCGTGGGTAAGTTCCTAGTACCCTTAGATCCATATGGAGTCAATTTTGCCTAACTTGGTATTAATCCTATCAGTTAATGTCATATACTTACATAATGATATAATACAAAGAAAAGTGAAACCTAATAACCAGTAAACTGAGGTATTTCCATAGGCATATAGGTCTCTTGTGATTTTTTCCACAGTGAAGCAAAAACCATGGCAAGAGTTCCATTAAAAACAAAACCTGCTCTTTTACCTGTTAACCACCAGATGGCACTGTTTCCAAGTCATTACTGGAACCAATGTACCGGTGACACAACAAATCCTTTTTTTAAAATATGCCCTGAGCCTTTGTTTACGAGCCACCCAAGCAGCAAGGAGATCCGATCCGGGCACCAGGAGAGACACATCATTGGGGTGAGTGAGCAGATGGAGGGAGAACACGAGCAAGGATGTCAGGACCACGAGGGGTGCACCCACCCACTGAGACAGTGGGGTTTATCTATTGGGAGCTCACCAAGGCAGGCTGGACTGTGACTGAAAAAGCATGGGATAAAACTGGACTCTCTGATCATGGCGAACAATGAGGACTGATGAGAAGCCAAGGTCAATGGCAAGGGGTTTTGATCCTACTTCATGTTCTGGCTTGGTGAGAGCCTAGCCAATTTGGATGGTCACCTTCCTAGACATGGACGGAGCGGGGAGGACCTTGGACTTTCCACAGAGCAGAAAACCCTGACTGCTCTTTGGACTGGAGAGGGAGGGGGAGAAGAGTGGGGGCAGGAGGAGAAGGGTGGGAGGAGGGGGAGGGAATTGGGAGGCTTGGAGGAGGCGGAAACTTTTTTTTTCCTTTTCTCAATAAAAAAAAAGAGAGAGAGACAAGTGTTCAACCCAAAAAAAAAAAAAAAAAAAAAAAAAAAATCTGCCCTGATATTTCTTTACAAACTTCGGGAGAAATGAGTCACTTGAGAGGTTAGATGTAGTAAACAGAGGGAGAAAACCCAGGGAGGGCACAAAAACTCAGGGAGCTTCTAATGGCTGATAAACAGTGTGGCTCACCCTGAACTCCCCCCTGCTCTTCAATCTGACCAGATGCACAGGGTTATAACACAGCCGCTGTTAGAACTGCATGCCCAGCGTCCCTATGCTGGGACAAAGAGTCACACTTCAAATGCTGCTGTGGCAGTGCTCCACTCAATTGTGGTGGAATTTCAAACAGCGTGTCTATTTGAGCCACCGGGACTTCAAGGGGTTTTCAGTGTTCAGCAACCAGCTTGTGCTTGTGCTCTGACTTGTGCGGCCAAAGCACTGAGCTGCAAGGGCGTATTTGAAAACTACTCAGTAAAGATCAAACCAGGCGGGCAGAAACTGTCCGGGCCCATGGATCCCAGGAGGCATGAAGTTTAAATCCATTTTGGAAGGCAAATGATAGGGTGCATGAGTACTTGAAGCCAATCTGAGGGGTGTAAAGAACTACAGCAAGAAAAGCCAATGTGCGAGATTCTATATTGAACTGATGGCTTCACACACAGGCCATGGCTGAGGGAGAGCTGGAGCCAAGCTGTGCTGGTGGAATGCAGCTGAGCTGGGGGGGGGGGAGAAAAGGGGTGGTGGGAGTACGGAGATGGGGGTGTTTCTAAAACCAAACATTGTGCAACAGGTAAAGAAGTAAGTCACAAAACAATCCCACACTAGTTTGGAATTATGATTAATAAAAGGATTATTTATTTAAAGAAAAAACTTACAGAAAACCATCCTAGACATCAACCCTCTGCACAACCAAGAAAAGAATCTGATAGCTGGAAGTGAAGTCCGAAGCAAGAGAGTGAGCACACGGCTACTGATGCTTTTTCAAGCCAGAGAGACCACGCCCAATTGGACTGATATCTTAAAGGCTATTAGCTGAAAGAGTAGAATGAGCTCCCACAGCAGAAATAAGTAATTAGAAGTTCTTTTAATGTTATGTGCATTTAGTAGAATGATAGTGTTAGATTTTCCACTAAGATCTATATAATCTATTTAACTACAGGTTGCTGGTTCTGTTTGTTGGTACAGATTTCTTCCCATATAATGGGCATTAGATCCTAGTATGTGAGATCAGGAAACAGTTGGTAACCCAAATTCCTTCCACCCTTGCCCCAGTGGTCATGTCTTGCCAGGTCAGGTTTTATGATAAATCTTGGAATTTGCTGCTGGGTGAGACTAGATGATGATATTTCTCTTAGATTTGTGTGCATAGTACTTTCCAGCACCATGCAGGCTATCCAGTGGGAATGAAGCTCCCAGGTGAGTAGAGGCTTGAGTTCTTTATTTTCTATTACTCAGGTATTATCTAGACTCATGACTAAGAGATGTGATTGTATTCTGAGCTATTGGTGTCTCCTCAAATCAATATTCAGAGAAGTATCTAGTTATGGGAATCCTATCATGACTGCCAACTCCTCTGTCATAGGATCAAATGTCTGCTTCCAAGGGATTAAGAGAGACTTTTAAAGTTGTATATGATTTGGTATCTCACATAAAATCAAAAAAAAATCTAGAATTCAAAAAAAAACCACAAAAGCAGTATCAGTAAAAGCAGCAGTTAAAGGAATTCTTTTTTATTTTAAATTTTTATTTATTGTATATACCAACCACAGTTTCCAGTTACCATTCCTTCCCCTCCTCCATTCCTGCATCATCTCCCTTTCCCACACCCATCCATTCCCCAGAATGAGTAGGAGAATCAACATAGTCTGACACTTAAAATTGGGTCCAGAACT
The DNA here is from genome assembly GCF_014885135.2 of Alexandromys fortis. Taxonomy (NCBI): domain Eukaryota; kingdom Metazoa; phylum Chordata; class Mammalia; order Rodentia; family Cricetidae; genus Alexandromys; species Alexandromys fortis. The sequence goes on from NW_026068008.1 coordinate 8,124,472, forward strand.
GATGTGGGAGTGATTTCTTATTAATAAAGAAACTGCCTCGGCCCTCATAGGACAGAAAATTAGGTAGGCGGAGTAGACAGAGGAGAATGCTGGGAAAAAGAAGCTGAGTGGGAGAGTCGCCATGGTTCTCCCGCTCCAGACAGATGCAGGTTAAGATCCTCCCTGGTAAGCCAGCTCGTGGGCTACACAGAATATTAGAAATGGGTTAGAACAATATGTAAGAGCTAGCCAATAAGAAACTGGACCTAGCCGGGCCAGGCAGTGTTTGAAAGAATACAGTTTCCGTGTAATTATTTCTGGGTATAAACTAGCCATGCGGGCGGCCGGGTGCCGGGGACGCAGCCCTGCCGCTCCTATTTCAACAGATGGCGCCCAGACGTGATGGGCTAAATCCACTTAAAAACCTGAGAAGGCTTAAAAATAAGGGAGAGAGAGTTTAACACAGATTTTTGCTGTTTTGTTGGTGGCGTGCTGTAGAGAGATTCCTGATTCAGCAACAGCAGCAGAGAAAAAAAGCTGCGTCATTTTAAAGCGCGGCTTCCTGGGGCTGTACTGCCAGCGTGAACTCTGGCTTTAAAGCATTTCAAGGCTTTTATGGGACTGGATGTTTGTGTTCCCACTTGGGATCGGAGGAGATTGCTCTGAGACCTGCCGATGGCTCAGCGTTCCCTGCCTACACCTGGGCAGATGGCGGAATCAGGCTTAGGCAGGCGGAAGAGCATGGCGGATTCCTGCCGCCATACAGAGACGCGTTTTCAGACTGCGCAGTGCTCTGCGTGTCAGATTTGGCTGTAACTTGGATAAAAAGAGTTTCTGTGCTGCACACTCAGTCTCAAAATTAAATTGCTGATTGCGGCTCCAATGTAAACTGCTGTTTGCCTGTAACTGTGCTCAGCTCAAAAGCACCAAATGACTCTGAGGCAGGAGCGGCTGCTCCTTGCTGAACTGTGCTGATCTCAGGCAGGAACTACCGTAATTACCTTAAAACCGTGCAGTTAAGGTTTAGACTGGGCAGGACACAGGCAGTACCGTATTACCTATACATGGTGCAACTTAAGTTTTTAAGAAATGCTTAACATTTTAAGAAATGCTCCTGGATAATAAAAAAAAAAATACAGATTCACAGTAAAACAGATTCAGACACCGTTGGATGAATGTACGTAGGCTTGGGGAAAAAAAGAGAATATAAAGAATAAAGTTAATGTCTTAAAAAGAAAAAGGGTAAAGTCTTTAAAGAGACAGAGTACAGAAGTACAGATAGTTATAGATTAAGAGAAATAAAGAAAAATAAGCCACGTAAAAATGAAAAATTCACAGAGAGTCTGGATTATGTACATTGTGTTTTCTTTAAAATTTTTGACTGTGAAGGAGCTAAGTACAAAGAGACATTTTATTATATGGGCTGCTAAGCTGAACCTGCACATATGTTCTAAAGGTATCTTGACTTCAAAATTTGGATCTAAGGATATGATGCTTTGGAGAGGGTCTTCTTTTGTTTCCACAGAGGATGTGACCCTATGGATTGCATCTATCCCGGTATGGTATGATAGACCACGCCCTCCTGAAAGGTTGCTGTGAACACCCTCAAAAAATTACTTCACTCAACTGCCAACCGAGATGAACCTGACACACAGGTTACACCCTAAATGATCTGATTAACAGTGCCCCCATTCAGCAGGAAGCAGTTTGGAGAGAAAAAACTACGCCCATGTTCCCAAATATTGTTTATAAATGTTCTTTTACATTTAAAGGGGGATATGATATAGATATGAATAATTTGCATTGGTATGGATTTTAAGGTCAATTTTGTTATATGTATATGTATTTTTGAACTTGATTAAGGTATTGTGATTATGTAGTTCACTTAAAATGTAATGTATAATTAGGAAATATAGGTTGTTAATGGATAATCATTGCTAATAGTTAAGCTTGTAGTCATGTTAGTTAGATTTTCTAGATATATAGAGATATATTTCAATTAGATAGGCATTCTTCATATCTTTCAAAGACTGCAGAATATGGCATTTAAAATATTTTAATAACTTAGGACTTTTCATGACAAGGAGACACGTCTGCTCCTGGCAGCACCAGCTACTTCAAGAGGAAGATGGGCATCGAAGAGGATCCTTATGGAGTTGGATAGTCATTTGGGCAAGAAACTGCTCTTGCCTGGACTGTTGCATAAACTGGACACAGAGAACCCTCAGAGAGAGGACTGCTGAACTTGCCTAAAGGTGAGATGGTCTTTCGGGGTTCCTGATTCATGAAAGAGTCTACAAGACATTCTACAGAACACAGCAGAAAGTGACTGAACTGTCTTTAAAATTTCCTGCTTCATGGAAATGTATCTGGATACCATGGGCCTGTAGGCCGAAGATGGATGCCCCAACGGTACAGAGGAACTTTGGGTGACTGTCCAGGCAGCGAGATGTCTCTGTCATTTCTAGAGTTTTCTTATTTCTTGTTTACTTAGATAATATTATATCCTTCTGGAGTCTTTGATGGAGTTGAAGAATAAATAGTTATAGTTTTCCTTAGTTATGATAAGAGATAAAATAGATATAAATATTGTAACTGTAATTCTTACTTGATAACTGTTTTGTTATATGTAATTTTACTATGCTAAAGTTAAAGCCTTTCTTTTTTGTTTAAACGGAAAAAGGGGAAATGATGTGGGAATGATTTCTTACTAATAAAGAAACTGCCTTGGCCCATTTTATTGGATAGAAAATTAGGTAGGCGGAGTATACAGAAGAGAATTCTGGGAGAAAGAAGGTTAGAGGAGGAGTCGCCATGATGCTCCCACTCCAGACAGATGCAGGTTAAGATCCTCTCTGGTAAGCCAGCTCATGGGCTACACAGAATATTAGAAATGGGTTAGAACAATATGTAAGAGCTAGCCAATAAGAAACTGGACCTAGCCGGGCCAGGCAGTGTTTGAAAGAATACAGTTTCCGTGTAATTATTTCTGGGTATTTCTAGCCATGCGGGCGGCTGGGTGCAGGGGACGCAGCCCTGCCGCCGCTCCTATTTCAACACAGAACCAAGCCCCTCCCCATGAATCAAGGATGAACAAGGCATCTCTCCATAGAAATTGTGGTCAAACATCAAGATCATGGTCCCAGACCAAGCTTCAGAACTCTCACTCCCATGTAGAGAGCCTACTTTGGCCCCATACAGGCTCCAAAACTATCAGTCCAGAGTCCCAAGGGATCACAGGAGCTTGGATCATCTGTGTCTGTTGGTTTCCCTGTCATGATCTTGAAGTCTCTGGCTTATATAATCCCTCCTCCTTCTATTAAGCTAGTCAGTACTTGGCTGTGAATCTATTCATCTCCTTCATTACTTACTGGATGAAAGTTCTATATTTTGGTAGTCACCAATCTGATTACAGGAGGCCAGTACAGGCATCCTCTACAGTATAGCTATGTGGGGTTATTCTTGTGGATTCCTGGGAATTTCCATAGCACCAGGTTTTCCCTAAAGCCATATTGGTTCCATCTATGAAAATATCTCTCTCGTTTCTTTCCATTTCTATCCTTCCCCTAACTCAACCAACCCAAAGTCTCATGTTCTCATTCCTCATCCCCTCTCTTCTTTTCTCTTCCCATCCCAAGTTTACCCCAGGAGATATCATCAACTTCCCCTTTTGAGGACTATTTGTGTGACCCACTTAGGGTCCTCATTGTTAACTAGCTTCTTTGGGGCTATGAATTATACCCTGGTTATCCATTGCTTTACATCTAATATCCACTTATGAGTTAGTCCATGCCATGTTTGTCTTTCTGGATTTGGGTTACCTTACTCAGAATGAATTTTTTTTTAGTCCCATTCATCTGCCTGAAAATTTTATGATGTCATTGCTCTTTTTAGAGCTGAGTAGTACTCCATTGTGTAAATGTTCTACATTTTCTTCACCCCTTCTTTGGTTGAGGGGAATTTTGGTTGTTTCTAGGTTCTGGCTCTTACAAATGATACTGTTAGGAACATAGTTGAGCAAGTGTCTTTGTGGAATGATTGAACATCTTTTAGGTATATGCCCAAGAATTATATTGCTGGGTTTTGAGATAGATTGACTCTCAAATTTCTGAGAAACTACCATACTGATTTCCAAATAGGTTAGATGAGTTTGCACTCTCACCAGCAATGGAAGAATGTTTTCCTTACTCCACATCCTTTCCCACATAAATTGTCACCAGTATTTTTGAGTTTAGTCATTCTGACATGTATAAGATGACATCTCAGAGTTGTTTTGGTTTTTATTTCCCTGATGACTAAAGATGTTGAGCAATTCCTTAAATGTCTTTCAGCCATTTGAAATTCTTCAACAGAATTCTCTGTTAAGATCTGTACCTCACTTTTCTTCTTCTTCTTCTTCTTCTTCTTCTTCTTCTTCTTCTTCTTCTTCTTCTTCTTCTTCTTCTTCTTATTATTATTATTATTATTATTATTATTATTATTATTATTACTTTAAAAATATTAATCCAAATTCCCACTCCTTCTTCTCTTCTAACTCTCTTCCTCTCCCTCCACAAACCCTCCATGCACCCCCTCCAATCCTAAGAGAGGTCAAGGCACTCTGCCCTGTGAAAAGTCCAAGGCCCTCTCTACTATATTTAGGTTGAACAAAGTATATATCCAAAGAGAATAGGATTCTAAAATGCCAGTACATGTATTAGAGACAAATCCCAGTGCCACTGTCATTGACCCCTCAGTCTGTACCTCACTTTTAAATCGGATTATTTGGTATTTTGATGTCCAGTTTCATGTGGTCTTTATATATTTTGGAGATCAGCCATCTGTCAGATGCTGTTTATGAAGATCTTTTCCCATTCTATGGGCTGCTTCTTTGTCTTATTTACGATGTCTGTCCTTTGACTTACAGAATATTTCAATTTTAGGATGTCACATTTATTCATTGTTAATTTAAGTATCTGTGTTACAAGTATTATATTTAGGAAGTAGTCTTCTGTGACAACACATTCAACTATACTTGCTACTTTCTCTCCTAGTAAGTGGATTTATGTTAAGATCTTGAGTTTTGTGCATGGGGATAGATATGGATCTATTTGGATTCTTCTACATGCTGCCACCCAGTTTTGCCATTTGTTGAAGATGTTTTCTTTTTTCCATTATACCATTTTAGCTTCTTTGTCAGAAATCAGGTATTCATAGGTGTGTGGATATATGTCAGGGTCTTCTATTTGATTCCATTGATCCACAAGTCTGTTTTTATGCTAATACCAAGCAGCTTTTATTACTATCGCTCTATAGTCAAACTTGAAATTAGGGATGGTGATGCCTCTGAAAGTGCCTTTGTAGTACAGAATTTAGTTTTCCTAGATTCTTTGTTTTTTTTTTTTCCATATGAAGTTGAACATTGTTTTTTCAATGTCTGTGTTGAATTGTGTTGAGATTCTGATGTGGATAACATTGAATCTGTAGATGACTTTTGATAAGATTGTCATTTTTATTTTGTTGATTTTACCTATCAAAGAGCTTTCCATTTTCTGATATCTTCTTCAATTTCTTTTTTCAAAGACTTAAAGTTCTTGTCATAAAGATTTCTCCGGAATTTGGTTAGAATTACCCCAAGATATTTTATGCTGTTTGTGGCTATTGTAATGGGTGATGCTTCTCTAATTTCTTGCTCAGTCCATTTAACATCTGTGTATAGAAAAGTTACTGCTTTTTTTTGAGTTAATCTTGTATCCTGCCACATTACTGAACATGTTTATCAGCTGTAGGAGTTCCTGGGGAGCATTTTTGGAGTAACTTACATATACCATCATATCATCTGCAAACAGCAAAAGTTTGACTTCTTCTTTGCTGATTTTTATCCCCTTGATCTCTATTTGTTTTCTTATTGTGCTAGCTAGAGCTTCAGGTACTATATTAAATAGGTATGGAAAGAATGGACCTTGTCTTCTTTGTCTATCTTGTTGATTTTCTCAAAGAACCATCTCCTTTTTATTGATTTTTATATTGTTCTCTTTGTTTTTATTTTATAGATTTCAGCCCTCAATTTGATTAATTTCTGACTCTACTTCTCCTGGCTGAGTTTACTTCTATTGTTCTACAGCTTTCAAATGTCCTGTTTAGTTGCTGGTGTGAGATTGCTCCAAATTCCTTATGTAGGCACTTAGTGCTATGTGATGAACATTTCCCTTAGCAGTGTTTCATAGTGTCCCATAAGTTTGGGTATGTTATACATTTGTTTTTTTTTTTTTTTTTTATGTTGGATTCCACAAGACTATACAGTGAATGCACAGCTGACAGACCAATAGGCAGATCCATGGGAAGTGTATAAGCTCACGTCCACATGGTATAATCCATTTTGCAGAACTGCAAGAACACTTGATTTTTGGAAAAGTCATGGTTATATCTGTAAAAAACTTGTGAAGCCATGATTTTTCCCTTCAAAAAGGGATTCATTCCCAGAATACCTCAGGAGTGTAACCTCGGCACAGGCAGTGGATTGACCTTGCTCCATTCCCCCACAACAAGTGTCCTTAGAGAAATGGCATTCATTCTTTGTTCTAACAGTCAAATTTATATAGAGTGAATCCCACAAAATTACCTGCTAACAGACCACATAGAAATTTCTATAGAAGACAGGCACCGAGCAGGAAGGCAGTTTGCCTCACCTTTGCTAACAAACAAATCTGGGCATCCCCAAAGTTGCTTATCACAAAAGAGATTAGATGAGGAGAATTGGTGAATCCAGGATTCAGAGATGTTTAATAACTTTATCTAATGGCTTAGAATGTTGGCTAGTTCCCCTTGAATGTTGGCTGTCTCCTTGGTCACATCACCTGTTCTGGAGTACTGCTTTGTCAGGTTCTACCTGCCCCATTTTTTTGTGATTTTGATATGCATATTATCATTGTCATTGCCTATGGAATAGGAAGTTTTTAATTTGTTTCTTTATTTATTCTTTGACTCAGTTGTGATTCAGTTTAGTATTATTCAATTTCTAAGAATTTGTAGGTTTTCTGTAAATTGTGTTGGGTGCCGAGAAGAAGGTACTTTCTTTTATGTTAGGATGGAATATTCTACAGATGTCTGTTAAGACCATTTGAATTATAATATTAGTTAGTTCACATATTTCTTTGCTAAGCTTCTGTCTCTAAGACCTGCCCATTGGTGAGACTGGGGTGTTAAAGTCTCCCACTATCAGTGTCTGTAGTTTGATGTGTGATTTAAGGTTTAGCAATGTTTTTTTTTTTTTTTTTTATAAACATTGCTCTGTGTGATGTGGAGTTAGTGAAGATCTTTCCCATTCTGTAGGCTGTTGATTTGAGTTTTTGACTGTGTCCTTTGCTTTAGAGAAGGTTTTTAGTTTCAGGAGGTCCCATTAATTAATTGTTTCTCTCAGTGTTTGTGCTGCTGGGGTTATATTTAGGAAGTGGTCTCCTGTGCCAATGTATTCAAGTGTACTTCCTACTTTCTCTTCCATAAGGTTCAGTGTGGCTAGCTTTATGTTGAGGTCTTTGATCCATTTGGACTTGAGTTTTGTGCATGGTGATAGATATGGGTCTATTTCCATTCTTCTACATGTTGATATCCAATTATGCCAGCACCATTTGTTAAATATGCTTTATTTTTTTCATTTGATAATTTTTGCTTCTTTGTCAAAAATCAGGTGTTCAAAGGTGTGTGGATTGAAATCTGGGTCTTCTATTTGGTGCCATTAGTCCTCCTGTCTGTTCCTATGCCAACACCAAGCTGTTTTCAGCACTGTAGCTCTGTAGTAAAGTTTGAAGTCAGGGATTATGATGGCTCCAGAAGTTCTTTTATTGTACAGGATTTTTTTTTTTTTGGCTATCCTAGGATGTTGCTTTTTCATATGAAGTTGAATGTTGTTCTTTTGAGGTCTGTGAAGAATTTTGCACAAGTGCAAAACTTGTATAACAAGAACTTTAAATCTTTGAAGAAAGAAATTGAAGACACCAAAAAGTGGAAAGATCTCCCATACTCTTGGGTAGGTAGAATTAACATAGTAAAAATGGCAATCTTACCAATAGCCTCTGTCTTTTTATAGATGAATTGTGCCCATTGACATTAAGAGATTTTATGACCAGTGATTGTTAATTACTGTCATTTTTTACTTTTGTTGTTGGTGGTGGTAGTTTGTGTTTGTGTTTCTCTTCTTTGGTATTTTTTGGTGTGGGATTATCTTGTATCTATTTTTTCATGGGTGGCTAACATTTTTGGGGTCTCAGTTTTCCTTCTAGTACATTCTGTGGGGTTGAATTTACACAGATATTGTTAAATCTGTTTTTTCATGGAATATCTTATTATTATTATTATTATTTTGGTCTATGATGAATGAAAGTTTTTCTGTAATCCATGGTCTCTAAGTGTGTGAAAAATGTCTGTCCAGGACCTTCTGTCTTGCAGAGTCTCCATTGAATAGTTTGGTGTTATTCTGATGGGTCTTCCTTTATTTTTTTAATTTTCCTTTGTAGCTCTTTGTATTCTTTATTTGTTCTGTACTTTTAGTGCTTTGATTATTGTGTGGCAAAATGACTTTCCATGGTCCAGTCTATTTGGTGTTGATAAATTTCTTGTATCTTCATAAGCATGTCCTTCTTTAGAATGTGAAAGTTTTCTTTTACATTTTTGAATATATTTCTGTACTTTTGAGTTGTTATTCTTTTCCTTTGTTCATCCCAAGAGTTCTTAGGTTTGATCATTTCATGGTGTTGAGATTTCCTAGATATTTTATGTTAAGACTTTGTTGAGTTTAACATTTTTCTTTGACCAATTAATCTGTTTTCTCTACCAAGGCCTAATATTGCATCTCTTGTATTCTTTTGGTTATGCTTACATCTGTAGGACCTATTTGTTTATCCATATTTTCCATTTCCAGACATTTATTAGACTTCTATTAGGTATTGCTTTTATTTCAATTTCCAAGACTTGATATGCTCCCTTCATCTGTTTGATTGTGTTTCTCCTGACTTTCTATAAGAGATATGTTGATTTTTTTTCAATTATTTGTTTGCCTTTCCTCTATTTCTTTAAGGGAAATTTTCATTTCCCCTTAAAGGGCCTCCGTAATCTTCATAAAGTTATTTTTTAAGGTCATTTTATTCTGCTTCATTTGATTTGAGATGTTCAGGTATTGCTATTTTAGAGCCACTAGGTTCTGGTGGTGCCATATTGTTCTTTATGTCTTCAAATACATTCTTACACTGCCATCTACCTATCTCTTCCTCTAATTGGTGCAGGTGGTACCTGTGTGTTAGTGGGTTGACAATGCCGTGGGTGATGGTTGGCCATAGGGAGGATGATGAGGTTCATGGGTTCGGGAGGTCAGAGTGGGACTTGTACTTTACAGCACTTAATAGGTGGTAGGGGTAGTGATGTAGCATTTTCACATATGACAGCTGCTAAGAATGTGGTGAGAGGGGGATGGAAACAAGATGTGACTTGGGGACTTGCACCTAGAAAACAACGCTGTACAGGTGGGAAATTAGTCACTTACCTCTTCCACCAATCAGTGCTGTGTATCTGGGGGCCACTGATGCCACATGTGGATCTTTGGGTGGGCAAAGTTGCCATGATGGGTTCTATTGGTTTGAAGGTAAAGTTGGACTTGTAGTTCCAAGAGTCCAGTTGGTGGTGGGGATGGTTTTTCAGTCTGTGGGATTGTTATGAGAGGGGATCTAAAAAATTTTTTTCTTCGTTTACTATGAAGAAATTTAAGCATTGCCATATTTTTTAATAAGCTTATTTTTGTTTCTCAGGAGATATAAAAAATTCATATAAATAATTACAAAAAATTTTGGTTTACTGTTTCTCTCATTGCTGTGTTTTACTTATTGGCTAACATTTGCCAATAATACTGAAAGTAAATTTCATATGACATTTCTTTGATGTTGATCATCTTTTCTAAAGTACTGCTGGGAGTAGACATTTCTCACAACTGTAGGTCTTTGAAGTGTCTGAAGGTTAAAATCAATCTGAAATATACATCTTCATATCTAGAAAACATAACTAAAATTACTGTAAGTTTGATTATTGTAGAAAACTATTAATTTGTATTTTTAACAGCATAGTATTTATTTATGTATTTATTTATTGGTTTTTCAAGACATGATTTTTCTGTAGCTTTGGAACCTGTCTTAAAATTAGCTTTTATAAACCAGGCTGGCTTTGAACTCACAGAGATTCACCTGCCTTTGCCTCCCTAGTGCTGCAATTAAAGGTATGTGCCACCACTGTCTGGTCACATTACATTTTTAAATAAGCAGTATAAACACAATACCTTAAATAGAG
>NW_026068008.1:8135071-8160525 GCF_014885135.2 Alexandromys fortis
TTTATTTATTAAAGATTTCTGTCTCTTCCCTGCCACTGCCTCCCATTTCCCTCTCGCTCCCACGATCAAACACCCCTCCCTCATCAGCCCAAAGAGCAATCAGGGTTCCCTGCCCTGTGGGAAGTCCAAGGACCACCCACCTCCATCCATGTCTAGTAAGATGAGCATCCAAACTGCCTAGGCTCCCACAAAACCAATAGGTGCAGTAGGATCAAAAACCCATTGCCATTGATCTTGAGTTCTCAGTAGTCCTCATTGTCTGCTATGTTCAGCGAGTCAGGTTTTATCACAGGCTTTTTCAGACCCAGGTCACCTGGCCTTGGTGAGTTCCAATAGAACATCCCCATTGTATCGATGTGTGGGTGCACCCATCGAGGTCCTGAGTTCCTTGCTCGTGCTCTCTCTCTCCTTCTGCTCCTGATTTGGACCTTGAGATTTCTTTCCGGTGCTCCAATGTGGGTCTCTGTCTCTGTCTCCTTTCATCGCCTGATAAAGGTTAATATTCAGGAGGATGCCAATATGTTTTTATTTGGGTTCTCCTATTTAGCTTCACTAGGATCATGAATTATAGGCTCAATGTCCTTTATTTATGGCTAGAAATCAAATATGTGTGAGTACATCCCATGTTCCTCTTTTTGGGTCAGGCTTACTTCACTCAGAATAGTGTTTTCTATTTCCATCCATTTGTATGCAAAATTCAAGAAGTCATTGCTTTTTACTGCTGAGTAGTACTCTAATATGTATATATATTCCATACTTTCTTCATCCATTCTTCCATTGAAGGGCATTTGGGTTGTTTCCAGGTTCTGGTTATTACAAGCTGCTATGAAAATAGTAGAGCATATACTTTTGATGTATGACAAGGCCTCTCTTGGGTATATCCCCAAGAGTTGTATTTCTGGGTCCAGGGGTAGGTTGATCCCGAATTTCCTGAGAAACCACCACACTGCTTTCCAAAGTGGTTGCACAAGTTTGCATTCCACCAGCAATGGATGAGGGTACCCCTTCCTCTACAGCCTCTCCAGCAAAGGCTATCATCGGTGTTTTTGATTTTAGCCATTCTGACAGGTGTAAGATGATATCTCAAAGTTGTTTTGATTTGCATTTCACTGATTGCTAAGGAAGTTGAGCATGAACTTAAGTGTCTTTTGGCCATTTGAACTTCTTTTGTTGAGAATTCTCTGTTCAGCTCAGTGCCCCATTTTATAATTGGGTTGATTAGCCTTTTATGGTCTAGTTTCCTGAGTTCTTTATATATTTTGGAGATCAGACCTTTGTCAGTTGCGGGGTTGGTGAAGATCTTCTCCCAGTCAGTGGGTTGCCTTTCTGTCTTAGTGACAGTGTCCTTTGCTTTACAGAAGCTTCTCAGTCTCAGGAAGTCCCATTTATTCAATGAGGCCTTTAATGTCTGTGCTGATGGGGTTATACCTAGGAAGTGGTCTCCTGTGTCCATGTGTTGTAGAGTACTTCCCACTTTCTCTTCTATCAGGTTCAGTGTGTTCAGATTGATATTGCGGTCTTTAACCCATTTTGACTTGACTTCTGTGCATGGAGATAGATATTGGTCTATTTTCATTCTTCTACAGGTTGACATCCAGTTTTGCCAGCACAATTTGTTGAAGATGCTCTCTTTTTTCCATTGTATACTTTTAGCTCCTTTGTCAAAAATCAGGTGTTCATAGGTTTGTGGGTTAATGGAATTCTATTCGATTCCATTGGTCGACTTCTCTGTTTTTATGCCAATACCAAGCTGTTTTCAATACTGTAGCTCTGTAATAGAGGTTGAAGTCACGGATGGTAATGCCTCCAGATGATTCTTTATTGTATAAGATTGTTTTGGCTATCCTGGGTTTTTGTTTTTCCAAATAAAGTTGATTATTGTCTTCTTGAGATCTGTGAAGAATTTTGATGGGAATTTGATGGGGATTGCATTGAATCTATAGATTGCTTTTGGTAGAATTGCCATTTTTACTATGCTGATCCTCCCAATCCTAGAGCAGGGGAGATCCTTCCATTTTCTGGTGTCCTCTTCAATTTCTTTCTTCAAAGACTTAAAGTTCTTGTCAAATAGATCTTACATTTCCTTGGTCAGGGTTACCCCAAGATATTTTATGCTCTTTGTGGCTATCGTGAAAGGTGATGCTTCTGTGATTTCCCTCTCTGTTTCCTTATCCTTAGTGTATAGGAAGGCAACTGATTTTTTGGAGTTGATCTTGTATCCAGCCACGCTACTAAAGGTGTTTATCAGCTGTAGGAGTTCTTTGGTAGAATTTTTGGGGTCGCTTATGTATACTATCATGTCATCTGCAAATAACGAAAGCTTAACTTCTTCCTTTCCAATACGAATCCCCTTGATCCCCTTATGTTGTCTTATTGCTATTGCTAGAACTTCAAGCACTATATTGAAGAGGTATGGAGAGAGTGGACATCCTTGTCTTGTTCCTGATTTTAGTGGGATGGCTTTGAGTTTTTCTCCATTTAATTTAATGTTAGCTGTCGGTTTGCTGTAGATAGCTTTTATTATATTTAGGTATGACCCTTGTATCCCTATTCTCTCCAAGACCTTTATCATAAAGGGGTGTTGAATTTTGTCGAATGCTTTTTCAGCATCTAATGAAATGATCATATGGTTTTTTCTTTCAGTTTATTTATATGGTAGATTACATTGATAGATTTGTGTATGTTGAACCAGCCCTGCATCTCTGGTATGAAGCCTACTTGATCATAATGGATAATTTTTCTAATGTGTTCTTGTATTCGGTTTGCCAGTATTTTATTGAGAATTTTTGCGTCGATATTCATGAGTGAGATAGGCCTGTAATTCTCTTTCTTGATTGGGTCTTTGTGTGGTTTTCATATCAGGGTAACTATAGCTTCATAAAAGGAATTTGGCAATGACTTTTCTGTTTCTATATTGTGAAATACCTTAAGGAGTATAGGTATTAGCTCTTCTTGGAAGTTCTGGTAGAATTCTGCATTGAAACCATCTGGTCCTGGGCTTCTTTTGGAAGGGAGATTTTTGATAACAGTTTCTAGTTCTAGGTCTATTTAGATGGTTCACCTGGTCTTGGTTTAGCTTTCGTATATGGTACTTATCTTAAAAAATGTCCATTTCTTTTGCATTTTCCAGTTTTGTGGCATACAGGCTTTTGTCGTAAGATCTAATGAATCTCTGAATTTCCTCTGTGTCTGTGGTTATGTCCCCCTTTTCATTTCTGATCTTATTTATTTGCATGTTCTCTCTCTGTAGTTTAATTAGTTTGGATAGGAGTTTGTTGATCTTATTGATTTTCTCCAAGAACCAACTTTTTGTTTCATTGATTCTTTGGACTGTTTTCTGTATTTCTATTTTGTTGATTTCAGCCCTCAGTTTGATTATTTCCAGTCTTCTACTCCTCCTGGGTGTGTCTGCTTCTTTTGTTTTCTAGAGCTTTCAGTTGTACTGTTAAGTCCCCAATTTATGCTTTCTCCATTTTCTTTAAGTGGGCACTTAGTGCTATGCACTTTCCTCTTAGTACTACTTTCATCGTGTCCCATAGGTATGAGTATGTTGTCTCTTTATTTTCATTAAGTTCAAGGATGATCTTAATTTTTTTCTTAATTTCTTTTTTGACCCAGGTTTGGTTCAGTAGTTGACTGTTCAGTTTACAAGAGTTTGACAGCTTTGTGGAGGTAGTATTATTGTTCCCTTCTAACTTTAGTCAGATAAGTTTAGATAAGACATAGGTGGACACTGATTTTTTTTTTGTATCAGTGGAGGTTACCTTTGTTTCTGAGTATGTGGTCAATTTTTGAGAAGGTTCCATGAGCTGCAGAGAAGAAGGTATATTCTTTCCTATTTGGGTGGAATGTCCTATAGATGTCGGTTAAGTCCATTTGCTTCATTACCTTCAATAATTCTCTTAATTCTCTATTAGGTTTCTGTCTGATTGACCTGTCCATTGGTGAGAGAGGAGTGTTCAAGTGTCCTTCTATTAGTATGTGTGGTTTGATGACTGCCTTGTGTTTTAGTAATGTTTCTTTTATGTAAGTGGGTGATTTTATATTAGGGGCATAGATATTCAGGATTGAGACTTCATCCTGATGAATTGTTCCTGTTATGAGTATAAAATGTCCCTCTCCATCTCTTCTGATTGATTTTAGTTTGAAGTCAACTTTGTTAGAAGTTAGTATGGCCACACTTGCTTGTTTCTTAGGTCTATTTGCTTAGTAATCCTTTTCTTAGCCCTTTACTCGGAGTAGATGCCTGTCTTTGTGGTTGAGGTCTGTTTCTTGTAAACAGCAGAATGTTGGATCCTGTTTTCATATCCAACCTCTTAGCCTGTGCCTTTTTATAGGTGAGTTGAGTCCATTGACATTAAGTGATATTAATGACCAGTGGTTGTTAACTCTGGTCATTTTTTGGTAGTAGAGTTTGTGTGTTTCCCTTCTTCGGGTTGTGCTGGTGAAGGGTCTCTAGATGTCTGAGTTATTGGGGGCATTGTTGGACTCCTTGGGTTGTGATTTTCCTTCTATTACTTTCTGTAAGGCTTGATTTGTGACTATGTATTGTTTAAATTTGTTCTTATCCTGGAAGGTCTTGTTTTCTCCATTGATAGTGAACGATAGCTTGGCTGGGTATAGTAGTTTGGATTTGCATCCATGGTCTCTTAGTTTTTGCAGTACCTCTATCCAGGACCTTCTGGCTTTCATGGTTTCCATAGAGAAGTCAGGTGTAAGTCTGATCGGTTTACCTTTATAAGTTACTTGGCCTTTCTCCTTCCCAGCTCTTAGTATTCTTTCTTTAACCTGTGTATTTTATGTTTTGATTATTATATGGTGAGGGGATGTTTTTCTTTGATCCAGTCTGTTTGGTGTTCTGTATGCTTCCTGAATATTCAAAGGAATATTTTTCTTTATGTTGGGAAAGTTTTCTTCCATAATTTTGTAAAAAATATTTTCTGGGCCTTTGAGCTGTGACTCTTCTCTTTCTTCTATTCCTATTATTCTTAGGTTTGGTCTTTTTATTGTGTCCCATATTTCATGAATGTTTTGTGATGAGAATTTGTTGGCTTTGCTGTTTTCTTTGATCAGTGCGTTTATTTTCTCTATGGTGTCCTCAGAATCTGAGATTCTTTCTTCTATCTCTTGTATTCTATTGATTATGCTTGTTTCTGTAGACTTTGCTCGTTGACCTAGATTTTCCATATCCTGCTGGTCCTCAGTTTGTGTTTTCTTCCTTGCTTCCATTTCAGTTTTCAATTCTTGAACTGTTTCCATTACCTATTTGATCATTTTTTTCTTGGTTTCCCAGGGTATCATGTACATTTTTACTCATTTCTTCAAACTTTTAGTTATACTTCTCATCCATTTCTATAAGGGCGTTTTTTTTTACATGTCATTTAAGGGACTCTATTGCTTTCATAAAGTCAATTTTTTTCCACTTCTTATGTGTTAGGGTGTTCAAGTCCTTCTGTTGTAAGATTATTGGGTTCTGGTGTTTTCATTTTGTTTTTCAGATTATTGGGTGAATTTTAGCCTTGGCGCCGCCCATCTCCTCCTATAGATGCTATCTAATGGGTCTTTTAACACTGGATCAGGTTTCCCTGCTGGCCAGGGGCTCCTCTTACAAAATGTCCTCCCTCTGTTTCCTGGCTCCTGCTGGGGGCCCAGATCCCTCTCACCCATCAGAAGGGTCTTCAGGAACAGGACCTGGCTCCTCGTTCACCAGGGACCTCGCCAATAATAGGGCTACTACTCTGCAGGCCAGCCACCCAAACAGACAAACTCCGGCTGCCCTCTGTCCTGAGCTCCCGACCCCAGGGCCCAGACAGGCTAGACTGGGTGACCCCGCAGCCCTGCGGAAGGGAGGGTGAGTGAAGGAGGCCCTTGGGCGCAAGCTGGGATGGGTCAGGGAGAGAGGGAGAGGTCTCAGCAGAGGGGGAGCAGCTCCAGCAGAGGGTGCCTGCCCTCGCTGACTAACCGGGGGTCAAGGGGGTTGGAGAATGCCCCTGCTCGTTTCCTGTGTCCCGCCGCGGGCCCAGAACACTCTCCCCACTCAGGAGGGTCTTCAAGCGCAGTACCAGGCTCCCTGTTCGCCCATGGACCTCTCCCCTAACACTTCTTAAATGAAAGAAAACATCAATAAAGAAAAATTGGGAAAGTAGGTATAGTGTTCTCTACTACTTCCTGCTGATTGGGTCACTTGTAATCTTATGAAGATCTTGAGAAAATTTATAATTATGGTTAACTTTGGCTATAGTAGTCTGTGAGGCAGTGTAGTCTCAGCCAGCTGTGTTGATGTTGCATTACCTGTGCCATCACTCCAATGGAAACCTCTCAGGGGATTTGGCTCAATCAAATAATATTATCCTAGAAGGAATCTATTGCTTCTCATCTTGAATTTACAGCCTGGCTCTATGCTAACTGGCTATTGGTCAAATCAGCTTCTTAATTAGCCAATGGTAATAAAACATATTCATATCATTCAGATGTGAAACCCACATCATAAACTCTTTGAGTTTTAGGTAATAGATGACCTATAGTGACAAGAATCAACACACTAACTTTTCAAACACTCAAAATGCCAAGTGTGTAACCATATTCATGAAAAACAGAATGTAATCAAATTATTATCTCATTAAATAAACATGGAAGTATAGTACTCTGGCATAAAATAAAACTATAGTACTGAATCTTAATTAGATTTTAACTGTCATGTAAATAATTTGAAATACTTTACAGTATATTGGACACTTTACAATATATTTACTTAAGTTCCTAATGAAAAACATTTAGATTAGTGAAAATTGTAATATTTAGGACTAGTAAGATTGCTTATTAGGTAATGAATGGCCTTTCCCTTCTCAGGGTGAGAACCTGAGTTAAATACTTAAAATTCACATTTTAGAAGGAAAGAGTTGACAAGTTCTTTTATGATCTCCACATTAAAATTGGGGTTGATGTATACTAACTGCCATGTGTGCCACTGAAAATAGAATAAGTAAATACATAATTAAAAGAACATAAATGCATCTATTGAATAAACTTTTTATTTTTAATTTGATAAGAGTTTCCATGCCTCTTTCACATGCATATTGGATCCTAATGTTTCTTTGGATAGTTACAGACACAAGTTAACTGTGTTTTCAGTTCATATACCTACTAACAATTTAAGACATGTTTATATAAGCAATTCTGTTCACCCTGGCTACTTACATGTCTATAGGTTCCTCCAACCTGGAAGGCAGCTGCCCTAGAGCTTCACATGAACTTTACTTCTCACTTTGAGGTTAGTTCTAGTCCTTTGAAAATCAAATTCTAAAACTATTTTAAGCATAATGTTTAAATTATGGCAAGTATTTATGTTGGAAAAACAAAATGAGAATTAGATGAAAATGAGCTCTTGGACAGTTATGCAACTCATGAAGGGAAAGATAATTTTTAATCCAATAACTGATTTCATAGTACAGAAACTGACTTTATGGTTTGGATTTGAAATGTCTCTTTTAGGCTCCTGTGGTTGGGTGCTTGGCATCCAGATTGAGGTTCTATTTGAGAGAGTGGTGGTATCTTTTGGATGTGGAAACTCACTAGAGGAAGTATGTCTTTGGAAATGAGTCCCGTATTTTTAATGATTGTCCACAAGTCCTGTCTATTCTCTACTTCCTGACTACAGGATCATTATGATAAGCTGCTATATGTTTCTACAACCATGCTGTCCTCAGCTTAATAGACATTTTTCCTTCAGGCCATAAGCAAAGTTCAGCATATCCACACTCAGTGACTTATTGTCATGTCACACAAAGAATAACTGAACCATAGCATCATCATTCTTTGTAAATTGTGCTATTTATTCTAATAGTAACAGAACTAGGATAGCCCCTGTTTTTGACAAACTAGTTGGTATTGCCACATACCTGCTAGGCAGTGTACCCATCAGCAGAGCAAGAATAATTCTATAGCATTCTATGGAGTTGACTCAATACGAATAAACAATTCCTAAGTCATCTTTTAAAAGACTACAGTATACATTCAAGGGGTGAGTAAAAAAACTCCTTTTTTGGAAGGAGGTCAAGAGTCACAGTGCTTACAGAGAAAGGAATAGAGAAGTATTACCTACTCTCAACAATCAAAAAAGTTTTCACTTTTTACTTTCTGTTTAATTTTGACTTTCTGTTTGACTTCTTCTGTTTAATAGATCCTGATGCTATCACATGAACAGAGTGTTACTCCTACATGCAAAGGGTCATTTCTCTGGGTGATGTGAAATTTCCCTTTTTATGCGTCAAATATGTTTTATTACCATTGGTTAATAAAACATTCTGCTTCATCCAATGACATAACAGAATAAAGCCAGCCACCTCCCCAAAAAAATTAGAGAGAGTAGGCAGAGTTGAGGAGACTCCATGTATCTGCCGAAGGAGACAGAGGCTGGAACATTACTGGTAAATCAGTAGCCCCATGGTAAAATACAAAATAATAAAAAATGGGCTAATTTAAGATGTAAAAGTTAGGAAATAAGAAATCTAAGCTATTGACCAAACAGTGTTATAGTTAATGTAGTTTCTATGTTATTATCCAGGTCTGGGAAGCTGGTACATGAACAAGTAGTCTCTTACTACAAAATGACATCAGACATGGGGCTAACCCTCATGGCCAGCCACACACTTTGGGTCTGAGTTCTTGTATGCCTGCTTGGGGTTACTAGGAAAGTAGCTGAGAGCATTCCTGCTTCTCAGCACCCCAGCCTATCAAGCAACTCGATCAGGTATGCTAGGCATGCACAGGTTAAAAAGCAGAGCAGATTCCTGCCACTATACACAGGGATATTTCCAGGCCACAGAGCATAAAAAAAGGGTTTATATTCTTCACAGTACTTCCCAGAGTTGAGCTGGTGATCTCAGCTTCCACTTAACAGGCCAAGAGCTAGTGGTAAATATACCTCTGCCATAACAAAAGGTCAAAGAGACAGAGTCTAAATCCAGGGCTGGCTGCTGTGACTACACTGCTTACAATTTTAAAATGCTACTTTCCAAAAAGATTTCAAATACACAATAAAATAGATTCAGACATAAAAGATATCTAAATAAGGCACAGTGTGTTTCAAAAAGATATGTAGCCTTGGGAGAGAAATGAAAGAAATAGATAAAACAAAGGCTTTAGAGAGAAAGTAGAAGTAATATAAAAATATAATTATATATTAAAAGAGAAAAAGTAAGTCATGTAAACATAAAAATACACAAAGTCTGAATTATGCATATTATTGTGTTTTTTTGAATTTTTTAAATGCAGAGAGACATTTGACAGTGGGCGCTGCTAAGCTACACCAACATATATGTGTTAAAGGTATCTTGACTCCAAAATTTAGGTCTAAGGATATGTTGCTTTGGAAAAGAAGTTTTGTTTTTGTTTCCACAGAGGATAAAAAGTTGTGGATTCCTAAGGCTGACTTTCAAAAAAGTATTGAAAGAGCAAGGCCCAGAAGAATTTTCCATAGTGATATTTTCACTATGGTGCTTAGTCAGAGATTCTCTTATCAGTGATGATGTAAATGTCAAAGAACAATTAGAGAATTTGACCAAAACCTTTGAGGAGATTCAGGAGGTAGAATCTGTGAGTTATATTTAGAGCTTTGAGGAAAGGGAAGTTAAAAGTACTAAACGGGATATAAAAGAGGAAGAAGAAATTTTATAAAAAGATTGCACTGACAAAAAAGAAATTAGAAAAAGAAGAAAGGTAGCTTTTCAGAGTCTGTCTTTCCAGAGAAAACTGTTTGTTGTGGATAGGTGAAATACAGGAGGATTCTGCAGATGCTGAGGGTTTTCCCCAGCATGACTTTTACCTGTTAATGGCTTAGCAGCACAAATTGCTTATGACCCTGCTGTTTTTGCTCAGATATCTGCTGTCATGTATGGATAGCTTTACTTAATAAAGGAGCAGGGGAACAATTGTCTAAGCTCCTTCAAGGACCCTCAGAACCAGAACATTTTGAGGTTGTTGACCACCTGCTACAGCTGGGTAGTCATGTTTTGGAAGATATGGACACACCCATGCCTGTCATAAAGCAATTGGCCAGTGAAAATGCTAGCAAATACTGTCAAGAAGCTATATGCCCCCATAGAAATAAGAGTTTAAATGACGGTGTCTGATTATGCAGACATTGATGGCACACATGTGATGGGACAGGTAATTGTTTCTGCCCTAAGGGAGAGTCAAGGTGTAGTGAGGTCAAGGAATTGTTTTCAATGCAAACAATTTGTACACATCAAAAGGAATTGCCTTATGGGTAATGGAACGGTTAATCAGTTATAGGCTTAATCTGTTTTTCATTATCCCTGGAATGCACAATTTACAAATTGGCTCTTGAGATTATTCTAGTTAACTATACCAGGGTTCCTCCCACCAGTGCTGAGACCTTACTTAAACGGCTCCAATTTGTGGGCAAACTTATTAAGGATTGAGCAGGCACACCCTCCTTAAAAAGTGCTTACATGTGCCGGAACATCATCATGTTTTCATTCATGGTGCCAGAGCCAAAGGCAAGCTCAGGTCAATGTCACCACTTGGTGAGTTTTCTTAGCTATTTTCCTGGATGATCTTCCAGTGCAAATCTGGCTGAACTCAGTGATAGGTGACTAGTAAGGCAATGACAGGAAATGTTTTTGGAGGGCTGCCCCAACCTAAGACAGGAAATGTGTTTTGACCTGACCACTTTCCCATGATGGGTAAGGGGTATAGCCTGAGGTACAATGCCACCCAAGAAAGGCCTGTTCATATAATTTATATAATAGGGGGA
This sequence comes from Alexandromys fortis, assembly GCF_014885135.2. NCBI lineage: Eukaryota > Metazoa > Chordata > Mammalia > Rodentia > Cricetidae > Alexandromys > Alexandromys fortis. The sequence continues at coordinate 8,145,849 of NW_026068008.1, forward strand.
CCTGTAGGGCCTATGGATCTACCCCTGCTCCAGGAGTTCATCTTAAAGACCGTTTCTGGCCAGCCAGCTAAACATCCTGTTTATTTCTGTGCTCCCTCTGTTTTGCTTGGTGGTTGGCTATAGGGCCATTGTTTACTACATTTTGGGCATGGTAATTTCCCTCCTGCCTGGGAGAGAATTCCATTGTACTAGGTATATTAAATTTTTCCTAAGTTTGAATTGGTGTAGGAGGGTCTTCTGTCTATGTGTTACTTTCATTGGTTAAATAAAGAGACTGCCTTGGCCTTTTGATAGGGCAGAAAATTAGGTGGATGGGGTAGACAGAACAGTATGCTGGGAAGAAGAGCAGAGTCAGGCAGATGCCATGATTCTCCTGCACAAGACGGACCCTGGTTAGACTCATGCAGGTAAGCCACAGTCAAGTGGCAATACACATTAATGGAAATGGGCTAATAAAGATGTGAGAGTTAGCCAATAAGAGTCTAAAACTAATTGGCCAGGGAATGTTTAAATGAATACAATTTGTGTGCTGTTATTTCTGGGTATAAGCTAGCCAAGCGGCTGGGAGCTAGGCAGCAGGACAGAACCCACCACTTGTCCTACAACATTGAATAAATGGGATTTGGCTGATGTCCTTTCAAATGACCCAGGTCTCTTGTGTGTTCTTTCAGTCTCCAGGCCATTGCCTAGCTTGTGAATGGTACAGTGGCATGTAAACTGTACCAAGAATAATGCAGGAGTTACACCCGATAATGAAGCCACACGAAGACTCAACCAAAAAAAAAAAAAAAGAAAGAAAATTTCAGGCCAATATTGCTCATGTACATTGATGATACAAAAATACTCAATAAAGTACTAGCAAACTGAATCCAAGAGCACATCAAAAAATCAACTATAATCAATTTGGCTTTATCCCAGAGACTCTGAGATGGTCCAATACATGAAAATAAATAAACTGAAATAAAAAAATAGGATCATCTTATTAGATGATTAAAAAAAGCATTCAACAAAATCCAACACCCTTTCATGATAAAGGCCTTGGAGAGATACCGGAATCAAGAAATGTATCTCAACCTAAAAAAGCAATGTACAGCAAGCTAAAACAACAAATTAAATGGCAAGAAGTTCAAAATTATTACACTAAAATCAGTAACAAGACAAAAACATCCTGAATGATGTAACCTGGACCTAGGAAGACCAACACTGTATACACTCATAAGTGGATATTAGACCTTAAGTATAGTAAAAATTCTAGAGAAAAACTCCCAATAAATATTGTCTCCCAGAATCACTGTAGACTTACTTTTTATGTAATAAAATGGGGATATGCTATTAAGTCTTTCCAAAAACGACCCTCTTCTTATTATGGTTATAACTACAGGTAAAAGACTTATCTTTTAGAAATCTTGGAGATAATATTTCAGAATTGGCACAATGCTAAGGTCTCAAGTCAGACACTCAATTTTGGAGAAAAAGTATACCATACTGAGGTTGTTCCAAGTAAGATCAGAAACTACCCAAGTATTAGAGCCATTTGCTTACTCAAAGGTGAGTCACAGATTGGAAATCTCAAAGAAGTCATGGTAAGGTTCAGATATAGCTCAGAGTGATATCCCAAGAGGAACACTGGACCTCTAGTTTCCTTGTCCTTTGGTCTCCCATTCTGACCTGTAGAACATTTATAAGGAAAATCTTCCACAATGCCATTGGAATCTACACTTGGCTGGGATCATAATCATTAGAAACATTTGACCCAATAAACCAAAAAAGTAAAGCATTTATTAAGGTTATACTTTTGATAACTTTATTTACTTTGTAAAACTAATTTGACTTCACCCAAATGTTCACAATTGATGCCACCTTTTCTCTTGAAACTTAGGATATTTTAATGATGTGTAAAATCCTCTCAAATTTTGTTGGGTTTTATCTTTCTCTTAGCTCTTTGCTCTTTGGGGGAGTACCACCGAGTTCCCAAATAAATCACACATGGAGGGTGTAATTACTTACAAATTCCTAGCCTTAGTGTTGCTTACTTCTAGCTAGCACTTCTTAATCTAAATTATACCATTTACCTTTTGCCATTGCACTATTTTTCTTTATTTCTCATACCTTTCTGTACTTCTTACTCTGTTAATGGCTGTATAGCATAGTTGGGTGGCTAGCCCTTGACATCCTCCTCTCCTTCTTTATCATTTCTTCTACTTTTTTTTCAAGATTTTTTTCCTACCATTTATTCTCTGTGTCTTTCAATCCTGAGTCAAGTCATCTCATCATCACTCAATTAATAATTTTGAGGATATAAATGTCATAGTTTCTTCTGAAAGGAGCAGTCTCTGAGGTATTTATGATGTAAAGTCATCTATAATTGGTTTGTAACTGGTATGATGGCAGATTATTTAAGACAAGAAGAATGACAAATTCTACCTTCCTTTTCTAGATTAGGATGGAAGTTATTTATAGAGAGTTGGTGGGTTGAATTTACCGTTAATTAATACATATTTTGGGAAATCCTGACTATTTCTCTCTCTTGCTTTGCTATTGATTATTCATCTCTTTATTAGACCAATCGCAGTTTAGACAGACAAATTATCAGGCTTCACAGACTTAAACAAATGAAACATAGAAGAATGCAACAAATCTCTGAATCATTAAAACAAATGCTCCACAGCATAAATGAATATAACACAACTTAAAATAATATTCCAAAATAGCCTTATTCTTTGCATCTCAGTCAATTGGGTAGAAAGATGCATGCTGATTTATTAACCCACAATATGGACAAAACCCCGAAAAAACTTTTTAGCTATTCCTTTGGAAGCACTTGTCAGGTAATTCATTCTCTTTCGTGTATGAATTGGAGTCAAGTCACTACCAGAATACATAGGGCTGTGGGTGGCTTGTTTCCTTTCACATTATCAGAGAATTGTTTAAAGTTGTCTCTGAGAGCTTAGGAGACCTGGCTCAGAGTATTATAGAGTATACTGTAGGGATAAGTCCCACCCCTTAGGGGGCGTGTTTGCCTCAGGCTAAAGTTTTCCTATAAATTTGGTGCTCCCAGCGCTCGCTTCTGCTTTCCCGGTCTCCTCAGGAATGGTGGTTCTGTAAGTCTATTCCTCCATTAAAGCTGTCTATATTTTGACAATCTGTCTGCATTCGCTTACGCTGTTACATTTTGGCGTCAACGTCGGGCTATTTTGCCCCCAACTCAAGTGCGTAGCCTGCTAGCTAACACAGCAAGCAGATCTCTGTGAGTTCAAGGCCGGGCCAGGCTGTGGTGGCACACGCCTTTAATCCCAGCACTCGGGAGGCAGAGACAAGCGGATCTCTGTGAGTTCGAGGCCAACCTGGTCTACAAGAGCTAGTTCCAAGACAGGCTCCAAAACCACAGAGACCACCACCGACAGGAACCAGTCGTTGCAGGTAAGAGAAAAAAATTTCTTTTATAATTAAAATGTCTGAACACATTACCATTCAAGAATTTAACAGTTTTTTTAATTGTACCATGTGGGAGATTTTACAAGAGGTGTCTATCACCCCACCTCTATGGATCTTTCTGGGATTCGTAGTTTTCCTTGGCACTATATGGTTTGATAATAGAAATATGATAAAGTCTTTACGAGCAGAGGTTGCACGCTTAAAAACAATTGAGAATGACAACAATCTTCTCAAGAATCAGTTTGAAGTTCTCCAGGAGGAGAACAGATCTTTGTTTAACATGACTCGATCAACTGAGGAAAATTTAAAAAAGGTACAGACTGATATTAAGGAGAAATTCATTACTATGGAAGAGGGAACAGCTGATTTGGATCGTAAGCTCCAGTCCCTTTCTGTAGGAACTGAAACATTACAGGCTGATATTAAGGAGAAATTCATTACTATGGAAGAGGGAACAGCTGATTTGGATCGTAAGCTCCAGTCCCTTTCTGTAGGAACTGAAACATTAGTGGCTGATATTAAGGAGAAACTCATTACTATGGAAGAGGGAACAGCTGATTTGGGTTGTAAGCTTCAGTCCCTTTCTGTAGGAACTGAAATAGTAACTGAGAGAATCAAAACTGCTGAATGTGACTATCGGATTTTGTCTAAAGCTTATGACAGATTGGCAGAAAGATTGTCAATACAAGAAGGCACGGTTTATGCCATAAAAATTATGTCCAAAGATGAGAACTTATCTCTAATGGACAAACTTCATACTTTAGAATCCTCAATGAAGGCTTTGGAACATAATTCTGGACAGGAGATACAGACATTGCAGAAGGCAATGGTGAATAGAATTGAAAAGATTGAGGAATTTCTAAATTCTGATGAAGAAGAACAAACGGTAGAAAGGCAAATTTTAACTACATCTGTGGGTAAATCCCTCCGGGACAATTTCCACAAATCTCTACCTACAGCTCTACCTGCCTTTCCAGTAATAACAACAGAGAAGGTGATTGGTTCCAGAAACCCTAGGGTCATTAAGGAAGATACATGGGAGCATGTCCGTATGAATGATCTCAAAGAAATTAAACAGGCTGTCATGACTTTCGGGATGCATTCCTCTTTTGTTAAAGAGATGCTAAAGTCTTGGGCATCCACAAGCAGAGCTACGCCATTGGACTGGCTCCAGCTGAGCTCTGCAGTCCTTGAGAGTGGGCCGCACTTAAAATGGAAATGCTTGTTCAGGCAAGAGGCTAGACTTTTAGAACAGCAAGAAAAGGCGAAGGGAAGTGACATCTCCCTAGATAAAATTCTAGGTGAAGGACGCTTTTCTGACCCTCAGGAACAAGCTAATTTGGACGAAAACACACTCTCCATATGCACTACAGCAGCCTTAAGGGCTTGGGACAGGGTACAAGACCCAGGACAGAGAATGGAATCATTTGTCACAATTAAACAAGGTCTGAGAGAACCTTTTAGTGATTTTTTACAAAGACTTACTAAGGCTGTGCAAATAGGGATACCTGACCCTGACGCAAGACGTATAATGATTGAGTCTTTGGCTTATGAAAATGCAAATGTGGAATGCAAAAAGATTTTGGGGCCTTTAAGGTTCAGATCAGCACCCTTGGAAGAATGGGTCTTGCATACACTGGATGTTGATACATTTGATTATGGCACTGAAGCATGGGTAGAAGAAGCAATTTCCAATGGTAAAAGGAGACACCAGAATACCAAATGTTTTAATTGTGGCAAAATGGGTCATATGAAAAGGAATTGTAAACAACGGATCTTCAGAAATAATAATAATGCATCTTCTAGAAATAACAGAAATAGGAGGACTCAGCCTTCAGGTTTATGTAGAAGATGTGGAAAAGGTAGACATTGGACGAATGAATGCAGGTCTACAAGAGATAGACAAGGCAACCTGATACAGACGGGAAACGTGAGAGGGGGGGCCTCACAGGCCCCCATGGCAAACATGGTTCAGTCATTTCCAGTTTCTGCAGAGAACGTGCCTCGTCAGGACAATTAGGAAACCTCATGCCTACTGTTACAAACGATAATGAGCAGAAAGATGAGTTACGTGTGTTTTGGCAAACTTCTATAAATGATCAAAGACCTAAGCTGAGAGTGTGTGTAAATGGCATTTTTATTACTGGCCTGCTGGACACAGGTGCTGATGTAAGTATCATTACCCCAGAATCTTGGCATCCGTATTGGCCTCTTCAGAATGTAAATGTTCAGCTCCTGGGAATTGGAACCCTATCTCGAGTAAGACAGAGCACAAGATGGGTTGAATGTATAGGGCCTGAGGGACAAATAGGAAAATTAAGGCCATATGTAGCCAATATTGCAATGAATTTATGGGGTCGTGACCTATTACAACAATGGAATACCCAAATTAACATTCCTGCTACTTCTAGAGCCTATATTTCTGAGAATAATATTAAAAGATATTACAAACGGAGAAAACCGGCCATTCGGGCCATACAAGAACAAGTAATTGAAGCCCCTTCAGAGATACCAACAGCCTTGCCTCTAAAATGGTTGACTGAGAAACCAATATGGACAAAGCAATGGCCTCTAGCTGAGGAAAAGTTACAGGCTTTAGAACAGCTGGTACAAGAGCAATTAGATGCTGGACATATAGAAGAATCTACCAGCCCTTGGAATTCTCCTGTATTTGTGGTTAAGAAAAAATCAGGTAAATGGAGAATGGTGACAGATCTCAGAGCTATCAACAAGGTTATTCAACCTATGGGTCCTCTGCAATCTGGAATCCCTTTGCCCTCTTTATTACCAAAAGGATGGCCTCTTATAGTTATTGATTTAAAGGATTGTTTTTTCACCATACCTTTACAAAAAGAAGATAGAGAAAAATTTGCCTTCACGGTGCCTACTTACAACAATTCTCAACCTTCCAAGAGGTACCACTGGGCCGTCCTCCCCCAGGGTATGTTAAATAGCCCCTCCTTGTGCCAATATTTTGTGAACCAACCATTGCAAATAATACGCAAGAAATTTCCCAAATCTATAATATACCACTACATGGACGACATCTTGTTATCCGATTCAAACATGGATACCTTGAACAGACTGTTTGAAGAAATAAAGATACTTTTACCTAAATGGGGATTGCAAATTGCTCCTGAGAAGATACAGAAGGGAGATTCTGTTAATTATTTAGGTTATAAAATAGGTTTGCAAAAAATTAAGACACAAAAGGCACAAATTAGGAGAGATCGCCTACGGACTCTTAATGACTTTCAAAGACTGTTAGGAGACATTTCCAGTCTACGACCAGCTGTTGGGATAACACCTGATCTAATAATTCATTTGAACAAAACCTTGGAAGGTGATAAAGACTTAAACAGTCCCAGAGAATTAACAGCTGAAGCAGAAAAGGAACTGACAATAATTGAGGAAAAATTACAACAGGCACATGTGGACAGGGTGAATCCAGAGCTCGATTGTATTCTCGTCATATTACCATCCAAAATTTCTCCTACAGGAATTTTAATGCAGAGAGATGATATTATCTTGGAATGGATCTTTTTACCACATAAACCAAGTAAAAAACTGAAAACTTATGTGGAAAAAGTCTCTGAGTTAATTATAAAAGGCAAGCTGAGACTTCGTCAACTAGCAGGCATAGACCCAGCAGAAATTATAGTGCCTTTCACTGCTGATGAACTAAAGAAATTATGGGAAGATAATGAAACATGGCAAAGAGCTTGTGCTAATTTTTTGGGAGACATTAATAACAACTATCCAAAAAGCAAGAGGCTTAACTTCATAAAGAGAACTTCTTGGATCCTTCCTCGAATCGTCCGTGATGCTCCAATAACTGGAGCCCGTACATTCTATACTGATGCCAATAAAACAGGGAAGGCAGGTTACAAATCGGAAGACTTGGGTAAGGTGGAACAAAGTCCTTATGATTCTGTCCAGAAGGCAGAATTATATGCCATTCTTATGGTGCTAAGGGATTTTAGAGAACCTATTAATATAGTTACTGATTCACAATACGCAGAAAGAGTTATTTTACATATTGAAACTGCTGAATTTATACCTGATGATACAGAACTAACCTCATTGTTTATCCAGGTTCAAGATTTGATCAGGAACAGGCTTTGCCCTATGTACATAACACACATCCGATCCCATACGGGTCTGCCAGGTCCTCTAGCACAAGGTAATGCAGAAATTGATCAATTATTGATTGGTAGTGTGCTACAAGCCTCTGAATTTCATAAAAAACATCATGTTAATAGCAAAGGTTTGAAGAAAGAGTTTTCTATCACATGGCAACAAGCTAAGGAGATTGTAAAGAAATGCCCTACTTGCTCTTTCTATAACCAAACGCCACTGCCTGCAGGGGCTAATCCAAAGGGCACCCAAAGGAATGAAATCTGGCAGATGGATGTGTTTCACTTTGCAGAATTTGGCAAATTGAAGTATGTTCACCACACCATTGACACTTATTCAGGCTTTCAGTGGGCAACTGCTTTAAGTTCAGAAAAAGCTGATTCAGTAATCACTCATTTATTAGAAGTCATGGCTATCATGGGTATACCTACACAAATAAAGACAGATAATGGTCCTGCTTATGCCTCTAGGAAAATGAAACGGTTTTTTGACTATTACAATATCAAGCATGTTACAGGTATACCATACAATCCTACAGGTCAAGCAGTCATAGAAAGATCAAATCGAACTATAAAGGATATGTTGAATAAACAGAAAGGGGTGGAAAACACCCCCAGAAATAGGTTACATAATGCTTTGTTAACCTTGAATTTTCTTAACGCTAATGAGAAGGGGACAACGGCTGCAGAAAGACATTGGATAATGGAAAAGTCTACTGAACTAAATCAACCAGTTTATTTCAAGGATGTGCTGACCTCACAATGGAAGCCAGGAGATGTGCTGCGTTGGGGAAGGGGTTTTGCTCTTATCTCCACAGGTGAGGAACAATTGTGGATACCGTCAAAATTAATAAAGGTTCGGTATGAAGAAGAAAAGCCATTTGGAAAAGATAAATAACAATTCATTCACAAGGATGGCGAGCATACTGATGGTAAGGAATTCAGGTAGGTTGGGGGCAGGGTTTTTTTTTTTTTTTATCTCCACAGGAAAATACTGATCTTCAAAGAATTTAAGGGACCCTGAATATTTAATAACTGATGGATGGAAAATAGTTACGACCCACTAAGACTCAACAGTAACATGAGTAAGTATTGATTATATATATATTTTCTTTTTTCTCTTTGAACGCTTCTTTATAAATATGTAGAGCTGGTTTTGGAGTTGGACTATGGCTCAGTCCCTCTTCAATTCCAAGCCTGTTGATAAGAGATATCTCAGAGTTTCTGTCTCAGATCAGGAGCCATGAAATGGGACAGAATGAGGATAATTATATACTTGATAAACTTTCTTTGCTTTTCCTCATATCTGTGTCTTTCTTTATATGTCAGAATATGTCCTTGTTGTTAATGTTTAAATTTCCCATAACAAGCAACAAATTTCCCTACAGTAATTTTTGAAGTTTCCAGGATGAAGATGGGGCCCCACAACATCAACTCAACCTGGTTTTTATGACGTCATGAATATTTTTTTTCTTTTTCTCTTTTTTACGCGCTAATATGAGACCTGTTTTTTGGTACCAACTGCACAAGACAATTTCGAATGGTGCACATTTTTGACAACACTCTGGCCGGACCTTCTCAAAGTGCTCAGGGACTAGTTATAATTTTCTTAGGTCAAAGGTTAATTTGGGAATTTTACCATCATTTGCTTTCACAGGAGCCCCTAAGGAGAACATCGCCCCCATGTCAGCTTGAAGCAATCTTAGAGGACGACGTCCCCTCTCCCAACAGAGTTTGCCCTCAGGGTTAGGGACATCTTTTAGTGGTTGGTTTGGGGTTGAGGGGATGGGGAGATGTTTTATGGAATTAGGGGTATGTTCAAAAAAAAAAAAGGGGGGGGGATTAACTGGTTTGATGGGATGATTGGTATTTGTGAGTTACTGTTTTTAGAAAATTGTATTGGTACTGTTTTCTGTATATTGACATATTGAATATTGAATGTGAGTGTTCCTACCTCTATTTTTGTATAAGAATATGCTTATATTGTATTGATACATCTACCATATCACAATGTACATTTCTACCTCTGATACTATTTATGTAATAACATTGTTTACATTTGATATGTAATGACATTGTTTACAGATGAAGATCATTGTCTTCATATATTGCACAGTTGTTTATTGTTTTAGTCTTTAAGTTAGATAGATATTGAGAATTATATAGATTAATAGTCATCTAAGTTTGTCATTTGTAATTAGACTAATCAGGTTCTTTAGATATATAGAGATTATACTCAGTATAGATAGATAATCTTCAACCTCTTTGGAGAGCTGTAGAATATGGCCTTTAATATAACTCAGAGTTTCGTGATAGTGAGACACAATTGCTCCTGGCAACACCGCTCTATTCCCGAGAGAACGTTGAGCACCAAAGACACTCCACTGGGAGCTTGTCTTCTTGGCAGAACTGGCCTTTGGGTTAAGAAAAGCCCATACCTCAACCACTGACAAAGATACAGAGCGTGCATCAATGGATACAACAGGACTGTCATATCCTGCCAAGACAGGGTAAGATAGTTTTGAAAAGTTCCTTGCCTTTAATAATGGTATGTCAGTTATGTTAGGCCTTAGCCAAAGTTGGTTGACTCAACATTGCAAACGAGACTTTGGGTGATTGCCCAGGTAGTCAGTTGTCTTTGTCAATTGTTACACATTTTGGATATATCTCGTTTGTTAAGTAATATTTATTCCCTTCTCGGATCTTTGATGGAGTTGAAGATTATATAATTGTAGTTACTCTCTACATTATTTAGACTCCTTGAGATAGAATGTTTAGCAAAACTTTTGATTCTCAATATTGTTTGTTACATTTATTTGTTATTATTGTATATAGTTGTATTTGGTTTAGTTCTGTCTTATTTAGACAAAAGTGGGAGATGTAGGGATAAGTCCCACCCCTTAGGGGGTGTGTTCGCCTCAGGCTAAAGTTTTCCTATAAATTTGGCTAGCGTGCTCCCAGCGCTCACTTCTGCTTTCCTGGTCTCCGCGGGAACGGTGGTTCTGTAAGTCTATTCCTCCATTAAAGCTGTCTATATTTTGACAATCTGTCTGCATTCGCTTACGCTGTTACAGTATACCATTCAAGACCAAATATATTCACTAGAGATGGGGGCTTTCAAAATTGAAGGGGCTTATAGCACTTAAGTGCTGAAAGGAATGTTGCATCTTTTCCTTGATGAAGAGTGCTATTTCCTGTTAATCAGTCAGGATTGGTCAGAAATGCTGAATAAAAATTGATAGGCCATGTCAACAAAATTCAGCAGCTATATGAACCATATTACTAATGGTGTAAAACTTGATTTTTTGATTATTACCCTTAGCAATGCCATTCTTTGTTTCTCATAGTCCTACTCTTCAGAAATCTGTTTCTTCTTTCCTAGAGGCCATGCACTCTATTACTTCAGTATTTCTGATCAACCAATCTTAAAACAAGATTTAATTCTCCTGTCTTAGCTGGATCATTTGGGGTGAGAGTTTATGATCCCCTATAAATAGAGAACACATATTTTATAATTGGTAGCAGTTACTGAATATCAGGTCTTCTTTGTTTCAGCTTCTCATAAAGATTTTATTTTCAAAGATCATGTCTCTCAAGGACAAACAAGGTAGGAAAATAAACCCATACATGTATATGAACCATAAATAAGTTAATTTGAGGACTCAACAGTCAAAAAATAGTCATAAAATTGCTTTGGACCATTCTAAGAATTATAAAACCCCACTGTCACCAGAAAGCCAGTCAGTCATCTGCAACAACCTAGAAAAATAGTCCCTTCTAACACTCTTCTGTAACGTTTTGATGAATAAAAGTTCCTTAATCAAGAGAAGTAGGTTTTGAGGTGGCATGCTTATACAAGCCTGATCCATTCTGTGGAATTACTTCATGCTTTTACTTTTACCTTTCAAAAAGTTACATTTTCTGTGTTAGAACTCCATAGTTTTCTCATTTTGTTCAAGTTACAAAGAACCCAGAATTTACTTCAATGGTATACCACTGATACCACCTCTGGAAAAAAAAAAAAGCATAATACATTCATTGCCAAACTACCACAGTTGAAATGCATTATTGTACACTAATACCTATAAGAAAATGGGGATTGAATTCTTGAAAATGAAAAAAAAATAGCATCTTACTAAAAACTGCTAAATGGCACGGTGAAGTTCAAATCTTTGTCTGCTTAAGTTCAAAGTAAATAGTATATACAACAGCTATAAGGTATTGTCTTGGTGTAAACTTGTAAAGTAGTATATCACTGTTATATAATATTACAGCAGAACTGTTCTTTGAGATTAAACTGCCTTCTCTTCACTGCATTCTACTATGAAAAAAAGCAAGTATACCTGACTAGAAGTTTCACTATGAATAATCCTGTTTTGCTTGGCAGGAACCAGAACATCTGTAACAAATTTACTTTAGAATAGTAAAGGTTCTTCACTTCTCAGTCATGTATAACAACTGAGAGAAAGAAGGCAAGTCATCATAATGTTTAACTAGTAGAAAAATAATGTGCCTAACTGACAAATTCCAGGAACTACTTCGAGGAGGTCAAAATGGATGACATTGTTCTTGAAAGTGACCAAAAAAAAAAAAAAAGAAAGTTGGAACACACTTGCATGATTTGACTTTTCCAGCATGTTCATGTTGCTGTCCCTTTCACTGTCTTATAAAATCTCCTTTATATGTTTTCCTTTCGTAAGTACTGTCATTGTGTGCTTTTGTTTTTGTTTATTTCTTTTGATTAGTACATATATATGCATGTATGTCTGTTTTTTGAGGTAATTGATATTAGATGTCTCCTAACCTTTCCAGTGTCTTTTACTGGAAAACCTTTTCTTTTCTGCCAATTACCTCCCATTTACTGGTTTTAGTGCATCAAGCAAACAGGTTATATATAGAGTGTAGTGTTTTAACAACAAAAGTATCTTACATGACTAAAAATACTTCTCTTGCATATAGTAACTTGGTCCTTGTCATGTGTAATATTTTAAATATTGTGAAAAAGAAATATGTTATCTGTGATCTTAGAAGGGAGTTAAAATTAAGGTTTTGCTATTGTTGTTTCTTGTTTGTTTTTGTTTGTTGAGACAGGGCTTCTCGGTATAACAGTTCTAGCTGTCCTGGATCTTGCTTTGTAGAACAGGATGACTCAGAACTCAGAGATTTGCCTTCCTCTACCTTCAATTTGCTGGGATTAAAGGCATGTACCACCACCACCCAGATAAAAGTTAATAATTTTCAAACCCAAATTAAGTTCAAACTTAAAAAGCACTTATAAAGAAGATGCTTTAGTCAATGAAACACCCTTGGATTTTGAAGTTACTGACAGAAAAACAATACAAGGGAGCCCTATTTTTGAAGATTTAAAAGAGAGAAAAAGGCAAAATCTTGGATTTTGAAGTTACTGACAGAAAAACAATACAAGGGAGCCCTATTTTTGAAGATTTGAAAGAGAGAAAAAGGCAAAATCATGCCACTCTTGAGAGTGGTAGGATTAATCCATGCGAACATGCTTTTGCTTAGTTCCACCATAGGGGCAGGGATTTTTGTGACTCCTAAAGGAGTATTAATATACTCCTCACTGAACATCCCTGTTTGTCTGAGTATTTGGGCCTTGGGTGGCCTGCTGAGCATGATGAACGCTCTTTGTCTTGCAGAGCTGGCAACCACCTTCCCTGTGAGTGGAGCATCTTATTTTTTCCTCAAGAAAACTCTTGGATCCTCTGCTGCTTTTCTGAGTCTTTGGATAAAACTTTTTGTTCATTTACTAGGCATTGGTGCTCAAAGCCTACTAATAGCTAGTTATCTAATTCAACCTTTCTATTCTGGATGTCCTGTTCCAGAGCTCCCAAAGAAATGTCTGGCTTTGGCTGCTTTGTGGTCATTTGGTATTCTCAGTGCTCGGCAGATGAAAACAGTGGTTCAAGTTCAGACTATCAGCAGTCTGATGAAAATAGCTATTCTTTCTCTCATTTCTGTAACTGGGATTGGTCTGTTAGTAATTGGAAAAGATGAGAATGTGTCCAGATTTAAGAATGTTTTGGATGCTGAACTTCCTGATGCCTCACAGATTGTAGAAGCCTTTCTCCAAGTGTACTATTCATATTTAGGAGCATCACTTCTGATCAACATAGCAGGTAAATCTATCCATAATATCTGACACTATGCCATAAGAGTGTGTCTAGAATTTAAATGGAAAAACTTAATATTATTGTTTCATGCTCTGTAAGGAAATGCAATCTTCTCTACAAGGTGGGGTTATAATAAATGTACCCATGAATATTCATTAATGTAGACTTATAAATTTTAGTTTTCTTTCATTCATGCCTTTTATATAAACCTGGGAAAATTAAGAATTTTCAAAAAAGTATTGAGATTTTTCTGTAGTCTTAGTTTTATTTCATGTGATCCCACCATCTTGAAATAAATAATAATTACAAGGAACAGGATTAGTAAGTTCACACTTATACACAGGTCTTAGATATATATACTTTACTTATATATACTTTACTTCAACTTAAAATTTTGTTCTCTTCCCTGACATACCCACTATCAACACTATCAAGTTCTTTGTGAGTAGTCGTCACTCTTGGTGCATGTGCATTGAAAACTGTAATGTAGCTTCATATATTATACATATATATGTATAGTAAAATGTCAAATAAACTTTATTCCACTTCATTAGTATAGTTACTTAAACATTCTGAAATGACACTTCTCACTATTGTGAGCATGTTAAGTGTCTCTGATATTTTCATATTTGACACAGTGCTATAATGAACATTTTTGAGAATGCAATACTATGTTTTGTAGAACTATAATTCTCACCCAGGTTTCAAGGTACCAAATGAATTTGATAATATTTGCCCATAAATCTGCCTGCAATATCAAAAAGATTTAAAGAAGATAACTCATTACTTATCATATAAAGTTTTATTAATTTTTCAATAATTGCTTAAGATACAAATTGATGAGTTTCATTGTGACATTTTAATACCTGTTTGTTTTAGTTTGGGTTTTTATTGTTGTGATACAAAAACCATGACCAAAAAGCAACTCAAGAAGGAAAGGGTTTATTTCATCTTACAGTTTGTAATCCATCATCC
>NW_026068008.1:8164402-8179309 GCF_014885135.2 Alexandromys fortis
CTCTTGGAAGGTTGAGAATTGTTGTAAGTAGGCACCGTGAAGGCAAATTTTTCTCTATCTTCTTTTTGTAAAGGTATGGTGAAAAAACAATCCTTTAAATCAATAACTATAAGAGGCCATCCTTTTGGTAATAAAGAGGGCAAAGGGATTCCAGATTGCAGAGGACCCATAGGTTGAATAACCTTGTTGATAGCTCTGAGATCTGTCACCATTCTCCATTTACCTGATTTTTTCTTAACCACAAATACAGGAGAATTCCATGGGCTGGTAGATTCCTCTATATGTCGAGCATCTAATTGCTCTTGTACCAGCTGTTCTAAAGCCTGTAACTTTTCCTCAGCTAGAGGCCATTGCTTTGTCCATATTGGTTTCTCAGTCAACTATTTTAGAGGCAGGGCTGTTGGTATCTCTGAAGGAACATCAATTGCTTTTTGTTCTTATACAGCCCGAATGACCGGTTTTCTCCGTTTGTAATATCTTTTAATATTATTCTCAGAAATAGCAGGAATGTTAATTTGGGTATTCCATTGTTGTAATAGGTCACGACCCCATAAATTCACTTCAATATTGGCCACATATGGCCTTAATTTTCCCATTTGTCCCTCTGGCCCTATGCATTCAACCCATCTCATGGTCTGCCTTACTCAAGGTAGGGTTCCAATTCCCAGGAGCTGAACATTTACATTCTGAAGAGGCCAGTACGGATGCCAAGATTCTGGGGTAATGATACTTACATCAGCACCTGTGTCCAGCAGGCCAGTAATAAAAATGCCATTTGCACACACTCTCAGCTTTGGTCTTTGATCACTTATAGAAGTTTGCCAAAACACACAGAACTCTTCTTTCTGATCATTATTACTTGAAACAGTTTGCATGGGGCTTCCTAATTGTCCTGATGAGGCACATTCTCTGCAGTAACTGGAAATGGCTGAACCATGTTCACCATGGGGGCCTGTGAGGCCCCCCTCTCACGTTTTCCATCTGTATCAGGTATCCTTGTCTATCTCTTGTAGACCTCCATTCATTTGTCCAGTGTCTGCCTTTCCCATTGGAAATTGCTTCTTCTACCCATGCTTCAGTGCCATAGTCAAATGTATCAACATTCAGTGTATGCAGAAGCTAACTGGAGCCAGTAAAAGGGTGTGGCCCTGTTTATTGTGGCCCAAGATATTAGCATCTCTTTAACAAAGAAGGTGTGCATCCCAAAAGTCATCACAGCCTGTTTAATTTCTTTGAGATCATTCATACGGACAGGCTCCCATGTATCTTCCTTGATGACCCTAGGGTTTCTGGAACCAATCACTTTCTCTGTTGTTATTACTGGAAAAGCAGGTAGAGCTGTAGGTAGAGCTTTGTGGGAATTGCCCCGGAGAGAGTTACCCACAGATGGAGTTAAAATTTGCCTTTCTACCCTTTGCTCTTCTTCATCAGAATTTATAAATTCTTCAATCTTTTCAATTCTATTCACCATTGCCTTCTGCAATGTCTGTATCTCCTGTCCAGAATTATGTTCCAAAGCCTTCATTGAGGATTCTAAAGTATGCAGTTTGTCCATTAGAGTTAACATCTCATCTTTGGACATATTTTTCATGGCATAAACTGTGCTTTCTTGAATTGACAATTTTTTTGACAATCTGTCAGACTTTAGACAAAATCCAATTGTCAAATTCAGCAGTTTTATTCTCTCAGTTAATGTTTCAGTTCCTACAGAAAGGGACTGAAGCTTATGATCCAAATCTGCTGTTCCCTCTTCCATAGTAATGAATTTCTCCTTAATATCAGCTGTTAATATTTCAGTTCCTACAGAAAGGGACTGAAGCTTATGATCCAGCTTTTCCCTCTTCCATAATAACGAATTTCTCCGTAATATCAGCCTGTACCTTTTCTAAATTTTGCTCAGTTGATCAAGTCATATTAAACAAAGATCTGTTCTCTTCTTGGAGAACTTCAAACTGATTCTTGAGAAGATTGTTGTCATTCTCAATTGTTTTTAAGCGTGCAACCTCTGCTCGTAAAGACTTTATCATATTTCTATTATCAAACCATATAGTACCAAGGAAAACTACAAATCCCAGAAAGATCCATAGATGTGGGGTCACAGACACCTCTTGTAAAATCTCCCACATGGTACAATCAAAAAGGCTGTTAAAGTCTTAAATGGTAACGTTTTCAGACATTTTCAATCAAATCTGTATTTATTTTTATTTATAAAGGAATTTTTTTACCTGTAATGACTGTTTCCTGCCAGCAGATGGTTGTGGTGGCAAAGTGCACGTGGCGTGGCCACCCGCAGGGAGGGGTCGCAGAGCAGTCACTTGTGCGGAGTTGCTTGTGTTGTGTACTGATCACACTGTTTACTGCTAGGTGCTGGGGGTGCGGGGGCTGAATACAGAGGCACTTGCACCACTGTTTCTAGACCCAAGTAAGTCTGGTGGGGGGGGGTGGGGCAGGCCCTGCAGTCGCTGTCCTGCCAAACCGTATCTGTATATAGGACTCGGCACTGGGGCCTGAATCACTTACTAAAAAACAGCAAGGCACCTGGCAGCTGACGGGAGTGGGGGAAGGGAAAGCGAGCAGGGAATGCGCTCTGAAAGCTAGCGGGCTATGCTCACTTGAGCCCAGTCATGCTTCCTGAGCTCTGGTAGCTGGCATGCTCACAAAGTCTGGGAAAGATGGAGCTTGCGCCCCTGGGCCGTGCTGGGGTGGGGGCAAAAAAGCCCAATGTTGGTGAGCCAAACTGTAATCGGCAAGCTTAATATGAAACAGCAAATTTTAATGAAGGGATAGCTTACAACACCAGGATCCAGCGATGAGCAGGAAATACAAAAAAGAGAGTGGCGGGACTCACGCTCGCCAGATTTATATGTATACATTAGCCCGAGATGAACATGTCCTCTAAGGAGCTGGGCTATCCCTACATCAGGGCAGGAACCTACAAACACAAATTAATCTAGAGACCATGCTACTTTGTAGCTTTTTTTTTTTCATTGCTTCCTCATCCTGTTTTCTTACTCAGCTCATGACCACAAGCCAAGGGTGGCACTAGCCACAGTCAGTGACCTTCCATATCAACCATCAATTAAAACAATGCACCACAGACTTGTCACATGTCAATCTCTCAATTAAGGTTCCCTCTTCCAAAGTGATTCTAGCTTGTTGTCAAGTTGACATTAAATTAGCGAGCACTATATGCCTCATATTTTGTCATCAGTTGGTCCTTTCTCCACTACTTTTCTTTCATTCTCTCTTTCACCTTTTGGATATTTCCCCTTCTTCCTACCATTATTTTTCTGTATTCTTATTATTCTCCCTTGGCATACTTCCACTTCTGTCATAAATGTTTCTAGGTTTATGACCTATATAAACACACAGCTGGGCGGTGGTGGCGCACACCTTTAATCCCAGAACTCGGGAGGCAGAGGCAGGCGGATCTCTGTGAGTTTGAGACCAGCCTGGTCTACAAGAGCTAGTTCCAGGACAGGCTCCAAAGCCACAGAGAAACCCTGTCTCGAAAAACCAAAAAAAAATAAAATAATAATAATAATAATAATAATAATAATACACACACGCACACAAACACACACACATATATAAAATTTTGTTTTTCCTTTAATTGAGGTGTAATTATCTCAGTTTTGCCCATAGTTTCCTTCCTCCAGTCCTTTTCAGATTTTCAGATAGCCTTCCACCAAACCCTTCAAATGTTTTCTCAAACTCTGGCATGGATAGGCTCTTTTTCTATAATTATTATTTTATGTAAAATTATTTATGAATATGTTTATATGTAAATATAACCTGCTGATTTACTTCTGCTGATGGTATGAATATGGTAAAGCTGACTTAAAGGAATGAGATTTTTATGTTTTGTTTTTCATTTCATAGACTGCAGCGTTGTGAGAATCATTGATGTTAATTTTTTTAATGAGTCTATAAAATTTGACAATGAATACATTTTGTCATGGACTTTTCATCATTGGGAAACAATATATTTTTTTAAATTTCAAATGAAGTCCACTCTAACTCCATCTACTCAAACTCTTTCACAATCACACCAACAATTTTAGTTCCACTTCATCTAATTTGTTTCTCAACCCACTACAAATTCATCTTAGTAGTATTTCCAATGTGTACATCTGGCCCTACATAGAAACATTGTCAGCCTATAATGGTCCATCTCCAAAGTACAGTTATGGAATCTTCCTCCAGCAAGAGTTGTTAATAGCTCTTCTGATAGAGGCAGTGTTTCCTGAGACTCACACACATCAATTCAGATAGATTCTTATGTAGGTCTTGTGTATGTAGAAACAGCTGCTGCAAATTCATGTTTTCAAGGTTTCTCTCATGACTTGAAAACACTGTTTCCTCTACTATCTCTGACTCTTACATTCTTTCTCTCTCTACCCCCTTCCCTGATGATCCCTAAGACATTGAGGGGAGGTCTGATATGGATATCTTATTTATGGCTAAACTTACCATAATCTCTTACTTTCTACTCTTTGATAAATGTGGGTCACTGTACTAAACACTATATACTGCAACAAAAAGTTTTTTATTATGAAGGTTTAGAGTGGCACTAATATATGTTTATAATGGTATAAGATTCACCATAATACTATGTCCATTTATCTGAATAATATGAAAAAGTTCTTATCTAAACCTATGATTGTACCTTAACATTGACTCTTGGCCTAGTTAACAAATAGTATGAGGCACAAATTTCATCTTATGATGTGGGCCTTATATACAATTATAAAGTAGTTGGTTACTCTCAAAACATTGGTGTTACTGTTATACTAATGGTCCTCTCCTTCCAGGCCTATTATTATAGCTATCAAGGCATACAACTGGGTAAAATTGATGATTATTTTTGGCCTCTGCTAGAATGATTAGCATATTCTGCAGTATAAAAATATAGAGTGAGAATAATGTTTTCAAGTCAGTACAAGCTTGATTTCTTGTACTGTGACATGTGACTCAAGCATATTGTGTCTTCAGCAATATAATCTTACCACCAAGTACCAGAGGATAACCAGGAGTAATAATAGTAGTCTGCATTTTTTAAGGACTCTAAGAGAACTTACTGATTAACAACTTTAAGAAAGCATTCTGCAACTGAAAAAGGGCTTTTGTTTAATAGTCTTTGACATCTAGGAAAGGGGTTATCCCCTTGAAAATTGTAACTCCATTAAAACTGTTTAATATGGATATACATTTATATATTTAAGAAGCTTCTACAGTTATGTTCAATATGGGTTTTTAAAAAATCTTTACTATTATATTTTCTCTTTCCTTTTTCCTCTCACATTTTCACCCATCCTGTGTCTAACTTTATCATCTTTGCTCCATTAGACATACTGCTTTTCCCATTTATGCCACCTATTTTCTGCTATCTCTGTTGCACTGAAACTCTACTCTTGGCTCCCTTCTTTCTTGCTATGTGTCTTTCTGAATTCTTAATCAAGAAGCAGGTGTGCACTAACATCTGGTCCTCTATCAATTCCATTGATCAATACCATCTGAATTTTTTTATTGCTATATCTCTGTAGTACATTTTGAAAATAGGATTAGTGACACATCTGGAAATTATTTTCTTGCTCAGGATTGTTTTAGCTATTTTGAGCATTTGTTTTTTGTTCTGAACTAGGGAATTAATTCTCACATATGTAACAGAAAGGGAGTCAGCTAAAGTGAAAAAATTACAGCAATGGACAGCCACTTTATTCACAAAGCAATAACGCCAAAAAGGCTTGCTTTTCAGTTTAGTCTTTACCAGATCCCTTGGTTCTGATAAGTAGCTTGTGAAAAGATGAATGAGCAATTACTATATAATGTTGCAGTTTGTAGCAAAAATTGTTTCTCAAAAGCAGGCAAAAAGTCATAGAGTGCCCCTGATCACACTGGTAGAAGCTCCATAACATCAAGATACATGACCATAACACTCACAACACACATGCAGATGATCTGGATCAAATATATACAGACTTCCTAGTTGTCAGTTAAGTCTCTGTGAACATCTACAAACTATGACTAGTTGATTTTGAGGACCATGTTCTTGAGACCTCTGGCTCCTAATATTCTCCCTCCCCTTCTTCAGCAGGTTTTCCTGAGCTCTGCCTAGTGTTTGGCTGTATTATTGATTGTAGGTTTCTGTATCTGTTCCTATCAGCTGTTAGATAAAGCTTGTCTGATGTCAATTATTCTAGGCACAAGTCTATAACTAGAGCAGAATAGCAACAGGAATCATTAGCATTTTATGCCAGTCATGTTTGGTTCTGAGCTACCTAGCCTCTGGTTTCTGTCTCTCCAGGTGTTTTTTAGTGATGGGATACTGTCCTCTGATGGGTCTCAATTTGGAACAGATATTGATTGGTCATTTCCACAAGTTCTATTCCACCTTTACACCAGCACAAATTATAGGTTGAAGGTTTTGTGTGTTGGTTTGTGTCCCTATTCCTCCACTGGTTACAGAAGATGAACATTTCCAGTTCTGTATTTCCCATTACTAGGAGGCTCTGCTATGGATCACCTCTGTAGGAGGCTTTGCTATGGGTCACCTCTGTAGACTCCAAGAAGTTTCCATTGCACTTAGTTTCTACTTTGCTCCCCAAATATTCCCTAATTCTAGTTGTCTCATGTTGTGTAGGATATTCAGAAAAAGACAGTTCCTCCAGAATGTATGTTTAGGTTCACTGGCATCAGGGAGAAAGAGTTTCTGTGAAATGAACCATAAATAGATGAACAAAGCTTTATTTATTGTTAAGCAAAGTTTTATTGGGGGGATAAAACAAGTTTCTCATACCAAAATCCTTTTGATATATATGTTGTCTGAAGGAAATCACCACATCCCTTCAATTCTAGTCTTTATTGTGTATTGTTAGTAGTGCCTAATAATTTAAGGTGCTCCAGGTGTGCCGGGATAGTCTTGTGACCATTGCCATGCAACAGATGGAAAGCTTCCTAAAAAAAAGCAACCATACAAATCACAGAAGATAATTACTGGTTGCTAAAAGTTCTTCAAGGTCTATGTTCCTCCAACAGCTATTGCATTCTAATGTTACCCTAGATACTATGAGGGAAAAAAAAAAACTATTTCATTCTAGTGTTTACCCTTGATTCAATGAATCTACTAGTTTGTACTACATTTATCCCATTTGTTTAGGCTATGTTAATTATATTGAAGATTATGCAGTCACACCATGAAGACAGCCTCCTATGTATTGTATTGACTCATAGTCCTATATAGATAAATCAGAATAAATTTTCTCTCCTACTAGCCATTTTTTATTGATTTTTATTGATCTCTACATTTTTCTCTGCTCTCCTGCCTGCCTCTCCCCTCCCTCCTTCAATCTTCCTCTAAGCCCCCCCCCCCCCATACTCCTAATTTACTCAGGAGATCTTGTCTTTTTCTACTTCCCACGTACTTTAGATCTATGTATGTCTCTCTTGGTATCCTCATTGTTTTCTAGGTTCTCTGAGATTGTGGTTTGTAGGCTGGTTTTTTTTGTTTTATGTTTAAAAAACCATCTATGAGTGAGTACATGTGATAGTTGTCAATTTGATTATTTCCTGCCATCTAGTTTCCTTAGGTGAGTTTGCTTCCTTTTGTTCTAGTTTTCAAATGTTCTGTTAATTCACTAGTGTGGGATTTTTTCAGCTTTTTTATGTAGGCATTTACTGCTATTAACTTTCCTCTTAACACTGCTTTTATTGTGTACCATAATACATTTGGGTATGTTGTATGATCATTTTCATTGAATTTTAAGAAGTCTTTAATTTCTCCCTTTATTTCTTTTTTGACTCATTGATGAGTTAGGTGAGAAATGTTTAATTTCCATGTGTTTGTGGTTTTTCTGGAATTGCTGTTGACTTCTAGTTTTAAACCATTGGTGATTTGATAAGGTATATTGAGTTATTCCAATATTTTGTATTTGTTGAGGTTTTGTTACTGAGTCTGTGGTCAGTTTTTGAGAAGTTTCCATGAGGTGCTGAGAAGAAGGTATATTCTTTTCTGTTTGGATGGAATATTCTATAGATGCCTGTTACGTCTATATGAGTCATAACATGTGTCTTATTTCTCTGTTAATTTTTTTGTCTGACTGACCAGTCAACAGGGGAGTGTTGAAGTCTCCCACTATTAGTGCGTGGGGTTTAATGTATGATATAAGCTTTAGAAGTGTTTCTTTTACATATGAGGGTACCCTTGTATTTTGGACATAGATGTTCAGTATTTTCCTCTTGATGGATTTTTCTTGTGACTAATATGAAACGACCTTCTTTGAATGATTTTTAGCTTGAAGTCTATTATGTTAGATACTAGGATAGCTACACCTGCTTGTTTCTTAAGTCCAAGTGGTTGGTATAGTTTTGCTCAATCCTTTACTCTGAGATGATATTTGTCTTTGAGTTTGAGATGTGTTTCTTATATGCAGAAGAAGGATAGATTCTGTTATCATATCCAATCTGTTAGCCTGTGCCTTTGTATAGGTGAATTGAGTCATTTACATTAAGGAATATTAATGAACAGTGATTACTATCTCCTGTTAATTTAGTTTTCATTGTTGGTGACATTAATTTGCATGTTTTTCACTTCTTTGGGATTTACTGATTCGACACCATCTATTGTCCATGTTTTTGTTAGTGTAGCCAACTTCCTTGGATTGGAGTTTTCCTTCTAGTATTTTGTGTAGGGATGGGTTTATGGCTAGGTATTGGTGAAATCTAGTTTTGTCATGAAATATCTTGTTTTGTCCTTCTATCGTGATTGAAAGTTTTGCTGGGTATAGTAGTCTGGGCTGGAATCCATGCTTTCTTAATGCTTGATCATGGCCTTCTGGCTTTCATTGTCTCCAATGAGAAGTCAGGTATAATTCTGATAGGTCTACCTTTATATTACTTGCCCTTTTTCCTTTGAAGCTCTTAATATTCTTTTTTACTCTGTATGTTTACTGTTTTGATTATTATGTGGTGAGAGAACTTTTTTTGGATCCAGTCTATTTGGTGTTCTGTAAGCTTCTTGTATCTTCATAGGCATATCTTTCTTTGGGTTGGAAATGTTTTCTTCTATGATTTTTGTTAAATATATTTTCTGTGCTTTTGAGTTGAACTTTTTCTCCTTCTTCTATACCTATTATTCTTAGATTTGGCCCTTTTATGGTGTCCCATATTTCCTGGACATTTTGTGTTAAGTTTTTGTTAGATGTAATGTTTTCTTTAACTGTTAAGACTATTTCCTTTATTGTATCTTTAGCACCTACTTTGGCCTAGGTTCTGGGTTCTTGCCTATTTTCTTTGAGGTCCCAGGACAATTTCTGGACCCACAAAGGTCCTGGATCAGTCCTACTCTCTCTGAAGTTCCAGACTCATGCCTAGCCCTACAGAAATTTCTGGTTCCTGCCTACATCCTCTCAGAGTTCCCAGATTCATGCACAGACTGGCAGATGTCCTTGCTCAGGCCTAGCTCCTGGGAGGTCCTAGATTCACATCAACTCCCATGAAGGTCCCAGATTCATGACTGGACCCTCAGCAGTCTCTGGCTCTGGCTCAGTCTCTCAGTAGTTATTTCCCTGTATCTGTTGTGGTGCAGATTGCTAACTCTGGATCAGGTTGCTGGCTCAGTCCAGAAAACATTTTATTTTAGTAAAATTATGAAAGCAAAATCTATAAATAATTGCTTAAATTAGAAATCTATTAAATGATGGATAGGATTGAATAAATCTAAGGTATCTATAATGCTTACCATAATATCTATCACAAGTACATCTGGTAACTTATTGCAAAGAGGTCCCTTAATTTCTTGTTGTAAATCATAGATCATCTGACAAGAATGAGGGTAACTCAATAAATGCATTTTAACCTTTTCTTAATCATGCTTGCTTTCATTATATCATAAAGATATAATGCATAGGTAAAATATACTAATCACATT
The DNA here is from genome assembly GCF_014885135.2 of Alexandromys fortis. Taxonomy (NCBI): domain Eukaryota; kingdom Metazoa; phylum Chordata; class Mammalia; order Rodentia; family Cricetidae; genus Alexandromys; species Alexandromys fortis. Next base: position 8,174,331 of record NW_026068008.1, read on the forward strand.
TTAATTTAATTTGCTCTCATTCAATGTCTCTCATTGATCTCACAGTAAGATTACAGTTTATCCCAAATCAACTTTTTTTTTTTAACTACCACAATATCTATTATATTCTGCTGAGTCCAAAGCTCAGTAGAATGCTTATGGCAGTTTTTATAAATTCAGTCATTTAAATTTCCTTATAAAGGCCAATCCAGCAGTCTCAGTCATAGCATTCCAAGCAGTTATTCATATAACTGTGCCTACCATCAGCCCAGTTCCTATTATTATTCTTTCAGTGAGTTTCTGGACTAGAATCATCATAGGTGACTTTTATCATCGTCTCAACAATTTCAGTGGAATCCAATCTTACTCTAAAAATATATAATTATTTGAAAGTTACATCTAATGTTATACTAGAATTAACACAAGAATAAAGAGTATAGCATTCACAAGTGATACTATAGTTATTAGGATGACATTATATAGGCCCTTTCAATAATATATGGTGGTACAAATGCTACAAAATTATTACATCAATTTAATCTAAAGGACAAAATACATTTACAATAATTAATATTTAACCTCCTTTTTGTGCTTTGGGACTCTTGCTAATTTACCAAATTCTTCCTATGTAAATTTCCAAATTGCAAGATAGGACATAAAATCCAACTCTGTAACATGGAATAGATTCATCAAAATTAGAACTAATTCTCCAAGTTCTACACAAATAATACTTTTTCCATCTGAATTCTGAGTGAGAAAATTTTCCTTAGGGAAGTTATAAGGGCACCATTGACTTCTACTTAGGAGATATTAAAAAGACAAGAGTTCTCACTTTTACATTGTTGTCAGGGTGTCAGTCAGATTTCTTGTTGGTAAGTCACATCTCACAAAATAGCAGAATTTTGGAAAGTATAACATTTATTTCCTGTCCTCTAAAACCAAATGAGTGAAGCATATAAAATTTATCATGAAAATTCTGGATAGTTTAACTATACCTAAGTAAATTTGAAAGGTTACACTTAAACAGTAAGTTCCTTGACCCACATTATAGGAATTCCTTGCACTGTCAAAGTATAATTTGTAAATTTCTTACCCTCTTCTTTAGGCCTACCAGGTCCTCTGTGGCTGTACGGACCAGTTAGGTAGCCAAGAAGATTCATTGACTTCAACAGAAATAACCCTATCTCCCCAATTTAGTCATTTGTTAATTGAAGGCTTAGGAATATAATGCAAGTTAATATGATTGGTTCCTGTTACCTGTATAGTTACCACAGAAAGCATAGCAAGGAGCAAAGGTGTAGCATTTATAAGTTTCCTATCCAGCTAAATTCTTGCTTCCCCCTTTTCAGAGAATTACTTAACCTCTTTCTAAGTAGAAGGATCAGTCATCTGCTTCAAGGCTTCCTGTATCTCTTTCTTCTTAAAGTTATGTTATCCATGTCAATAACCAAGACATCCAAGAGACTTCTCTTGTTCATGTTGAAGGATTTATTTGTTTCAATGATATCCACAACTTCCAATATTCTTCAGAAACAGAAACATAACCTCAATACCATTGTGGCACTTTTCATGGTATCCATTTTGATGTCAAAATATCCTTGTACTGCACATGCTGAATGAACTCAGCAGTTTTTTTTCCATGCTCTAATGCCTTTCAGCAGCTGTTATCCCTGCTTCAATATCTATTAAAATTTAAAGTTAGTAGAGAATTATATAAGCTATCTCTAAGAGTGCTCATATTCTCCTTTTGTTTTATAAGCATCCCTCTTAAAATGTGGTAACAATTGTTTGTCTGTAGAATTATATGACATTCTTTTAATAATGTGATTTGCATTATAATGTACAAAAAATTATTTCTTCTCACTGAAAATATAATTAAGAGAACTGTGAGATTGAATTTGTATTGGAATACTCATTATACTATTTACTCTAGTAAATGTATAATTATGAAAACCGACTTCACAATTTAGAGAAGATGCCCATTGAAATCCAGAGTATGCATCAACAGCATGATGAAAAGATTTTAATTTTCCAAATTCTCCCAAGTAAAATACAACCATGTCCCAAATGCTATTTCTTTGAGTGCCCTTAGGGCTACTTAGGAAGTTGTGGGACAAAGAAGAAGTGGGACAATATTTTTATAACTTGTTTAAATTGTTAACAAGTAATGAAAATTTTTCTTTAAACCTTTATTCTGAACATGATTTTTTATGAAATTCTGAAGCTTTTAATTCATTTCCTATTAGTAGTTGAACAATCTTTTGATTTCCTTTTGTTAATGGTCAAGACAATCCCATATGAGACCAAAAATGAATAATATATAGTGTGAAATTCCTGTCCAAGATTGCCTCTTGTAATTGTATAAATAATAAAGTTAATCAGAAATAAATCCAATTTTTAGGTATAATACAACACCTTCTACATATTGAGAATAAATAATCATATTAAGAAGTTCATTAAAATCTTATGAAACCTTTAGAATGATATGTAATTTTGATTTTTAGAGAGAAGCATAAAAACTTTAGACTTATTCATGTTTTCTGTTGTATAATCAGTCATTTTCATCCTATTTCTTTCATTATACAATATAAGCATACCAGAAATAGGTGCTCTTTTCACTGCATGGGGAAGAATCCATATTAATTGAAATTGTTTATTTTGGGGATATATTTCATTATTCTTCATCTATAAGTCACTAGTTTATAATAAATCCTTGAGATTTTAAACTACCTCTTTGCTTAACTATTGCAACTGTCACTATCAGAAGAAGACTGTACATTCCAGTGACTATTTTGTAACAAGGAACTTGTGTGGATAATGTTAAATGTTTATGTACTGGTAAATTTAAAACAGCACTTCCTGGAGTAGCATACATTAAATATCCAATTTGGAATTTGGTCCCTGTCATTGCTTTTCTGATTCTATTGCTGACAGAGTATTATTGGCTTGTATTGTTTTTTCTAGGGACCCAAGGTAAGACTACATCAGGTTTCTGGACAATAAGTTTGCCTTGCACATCTCTGATAGATTTATATCCATTAGAACAATGTCTACCTTTTTTGTGCCTCCTACAAATTCCAGGGGTTGAGGCCGTTTTTGTTGATTATGCTCAGGAGAAACACTTCTTTTTGAAATTTTTCAAATGCCAAAGACTTAAATAAACCCTTCCTAATATCAGAATTATCTATTGCTCTACGCAATACTGAACTTAATCTTTGTAAAAAAAAAAAATCAGTATTACTTAAGGAAATAGTCAACATTCTTAGCCATCAGGAAAATGCAAATCAAGTCAAAACAACTCTGAGATGCCATTTTACACCAGTAAGAATGGCTAAGATCAAAAACAGCAATAACAGCTTATGCTGGAGAGGGTGTGTAGTGTGTTGAAAACTCATTCATTGCTGGTGGGAATGCAAACTTATACAAGTACTTTGGAAATTAGTATAGTGTTTTCTCAGAAAATTGGGAATCAACCAGCCTCAGGAACCAGAAATACCACTCTTGGTCATATACCCAAAAGATGCTCAATCATACTACAAAGACATTTGTTCAACTGGGTTCATAACAGAATTATTTGTAATAGCCAGAACCTGGAAACAACCTAGATGCCCCTCAACTCAAGAATGGATAAAGAAAATATGGCACATTTACTCATTAGAGTACTACTCAGTGGGGAAAAAACAAAAACAATGACATCTTGAAATCTGCATGCAAATGGATGTAACTAAGAAACACCATCCTGAGTGACACAACCCAGGCACAAAAAGATGAGTATGTTATGTAATCACTTATAAGTGGATGCTAGCTATCAAAAAAGGATATTGATTATGCAGGATCCTCGAGAAGCTAAGTAACAAGGTGAACCCTAAGAAAAACATATGTAGATTCACCTGGAAAGTCAAAATAGACAATATTACCTGACAAAAATGGGAGCATGGGGTGAGGGAGAAGGGAGGGTGGAAGGGGAAGAGAAGGGGGAATGAGAGGGAAGAGGAGAACTTGAGAGAATGGTATAGTAGAGATGGAGGAAGGACAGAGATGAGAGCAAGGTAAGAGCTATCTTGATTAAGGAAATTATTGTGTGGCTAGCAGAAACCTGGCTCTAGAGAAATTTCCAGGAATCCACAAGGATGATCCCAATTAAGACCCTAAGCAATAAAGGAGAAGGTGCCCAATCTGACCTTGCCCTGTAGACAGATTGATGAATTTCTTAAATGTCACCATAGAACCTTCATTCAGCAACTGATGGAAACAGAGGCAGAGACCCGCATGGGAGCACTGGACTGAGCTCCCAAAGTCCAGTTGAAGAGTGTGGGAAGTAAGATTATGAGGAAAGAGGTCAAGACCATGAAGGACACACCCACTGAAACAGTAGACCTGACCTTATGGGAGCCACCAACTCCAGTCAGACAGGGAAGGAACAAGCATAGGTCCAAACTAGACCCTTGGAATGTGGTTGACAGCTGCATGCCTGGAGCAGAATGAGGGGCCACAGGCAGTAGCACCAGAATTTATCACTACTGCTTTTACTGGCTTTTTGGGAACCTATTCTCGGGTGTATACCTTGCTCAGCCTAGATATAGTAAGGAGGCCCTTGGACCTTCCCCAAAGCAATGTGTCTCTTACCCTTTCTGAAGAGTGGATGGGGATGGGGTGCAGGTATAAATGGAGGGAATGGGAGGAGGAGAGGGAGTGGGAACTCGGTATATATAATGGAAAAAGATAGTTTTATTTTAAAAGATAAACATAAAATAATAAAAAAAAACTCTAAAAATCTAGCCATAAATAAAGGACATTGAGCCTATAATTCGGGTTCTTAGAGAAGCTAAATAAGAAGGAGAACCCAAAGAAAAACATGTAGGCATCCTCCTGAATATTAACCTTCATCAGGCAATGAAAGGAGACAGAGACAGAGACCCACATTGGAGCACCGGACTGAAATCTCAAGGTCCAAATCAGGAGCACCAGGAGAGAGAGCACAAGCAAGGAACTCAGGACCG
>NW_026068008.1:8179487-8184607 GCF_014885135.2 Alexandromys fortis
AGGGAGGGGGACTTGATTGGGGGAGGGGGAGGGAAAGGGGAGGCGGCGGTGGGGAAGAGACAGAAATCTTTAATTAATTAATAAAGAAATAAATAAATTAAAAAAAGAAAAGAAAATTTAGTGTCAGATTCCCCTAACTTAGTGAAAATTTTCTAAGTGTGATAATTCTCTTTAGCTTTATCCCAGTGTCTTAATGTTCTTGAATGTCATTACAAGATAGTAGCATCATCAAACTGTACCTATCTTTGTAAATCAGCATATTTGCCTTTACCTAGGAATTAGTCCTTCAGTATATGCACTCGTCTAGCATTATTGTGCTGGTCCACTGCTGTCAAATCTCTTCACCAGGTGAACCACTGTGATTGACAACCAACTTCCAGTTGTGTGGGATGATTCTATTCTAAGAAATATTTAAAACATGTGTTATATAAGTTGAATGCATTCTATATACTACTAATTCTTCTTAAATCATTTCAAATCTGCCATGTATGTACATCTGAAAACTGAAGAATATTGATTATTTTGGGGCATTCTTGTATAGCAATTGTATAGCATGGAAACACCTGTGAAGGTGTCCTCATGATTTTAGGCAACCATTCCTCTCTTTCTTAATAAGATAGTATTATAGTTCTTTGATTAAAAGCTTTCAATATTTCAAGTTTTTATTGGGGAAAATAATTTTTGGTTTTATTTCCTTCCCTCTATTCTATCAGGAATACACTCTTTTCTTATTTTTTGCCTTGAGAGTTCTTTTCATGTTTTTATAATTCCTGCAATGTGCAGATAAAGACTCAGTCTTTTTCCCTTCTAAGTCTGTTTCTTCTAAAGAAGAAGGAGATTCATCTCCAGTGTTTTGATGTTTTTTCACTTATTTTTCCTCTGAAACAACATCCCTGTCTTCATGTAAGAAAACATTCTCCTCCGCTGACTGACAATTTCTAGCAAGAATGCTATCCTTTTTATTCCTTGTTCCATATCTTAGTGGACTCTCTGTGACTACTCATTCTGCCATGGGATCCAGAGAATTAGAGAACAAATTACATAAATATCAATTCTTTACTGTTATAGGTTTCCATCTCTGATGAATTCTCCTTGAAGCTTTCAACCCCTGCTTCCATACTATCAGATTTAATTGAATAGGAGGTGTTGCCTGAAAACAATAATAATGCCATTTAACTTATATCCAAAGCTCTGTAGGCTATTTCTTTTTTACTTTCACTCCATTTCCTTTTAAGAACACTTAGCAATTGCACATACTCCTCATCCTGAGATGGTGAATTTCCTAGGTCTCTGCCCAAATCTGGAGTCTCACCTATAATTGTGTATCCAGTTCTGGAGTATACCTTCAGTCCCTAAGTATCCAGGCATCTCTCTTCTCTGAACCTTATGACGTTGGGTGCCAAATGTCATTTTCTTGTTGCATAGGACATTCAGAAGAGGAGCATATCCAGATCATAAGTTTAGGCTTACTGTCATCAAGGACAAAGAGTTTTTGTGAGCTGTGTATTGACAGGCTGTGCAAATGCTTATTTTTGATTGTTATATAAAGCTGTTTCTTTGTTTAAAGGTAAAACAATTCTCATATCAAAACACCTTTGATCTATTTTATATATTCCCTGAAGGAAATTATAAACAGACACACAAATTTAGTTTTTATTGTGTATTGATTGCAGTACCCAATATTCATGATGGTCCAGATGTGCAGGATAGGCCTGTAACAAAAGTCATGCAATGGAGGGGAAACTTTCTCAAAAAAAAACAACTCTAGTTGTTTGATTTGAAGGCAAGCACTGTTTCCTACAATAATTTTTAAGGTCTATGTACCTCTAACAAACAACTACTATATTATAATGTTACTTATTATAATTATAATTCTACATACAGTAAAAAAATCACAACTATTTCATTCTGATATTTACATTAGATTCCAGACCCAGTACTATTTTCCTCCATCCCCCACACCTGATTCCCTCCTGTTCCCACCATCATTCCTGTCAGTCCACCAAGAAAATCTGTTCTATTTCCCCTTCCTATGGAGATTCTTGTGTCCCCTCTTGAGCCCTCCTTGTTTCTTAGGCTCTCTGAGTCTGTGGATTATAGCATGACTATCATTTTCTTTGCAACTAATATCCATTTATAAGTGAGTACATGCCATGTTTGTCTTTCTTGGTCGGCTTGTCTCATTCAGGATGTTTTTTTTTTCTAGTTCCATCCATTTGCCTGAAAATGTTTAAAAATATAGGTGTAATACTCTATTATGTAAATATACATCTTATTTATCCACTTTTCAATTGAGAGTCACCTAAGTTGGTTAAAGTTTCTGGCTATATAATGAGCAAAGCTGATGGGAACATATTTGAGCAAATGTCCTTAAGGTCTATGGTATGTTATTTGGGTATAGGAGTGGTATAGTGGGACCTGAAGTCAATTGATTCCCAACTTATTTTCTGAGAAACTGTCTTATTAAGTCCCAAAGTGGCTGTACAAGTTTACAGTTCCACCAGAAATGGAGAAAAGTATTGCCTTTGGTCTGCCATGATCAAGTAAGCTTTATCACATAGATTCAGGGAAGGTTGAACATATGGAAATATGTTAATGTAATCCACCAAACTGAAAGCAAAAAACACATGATTATCTTATTAGATACTGAAAGAGTCTAACAAAATCCAACACTCCATTCAAGATAAAAGTCTTAGAAAAATCAGGGCTACAAGGGACATACTTAAACATAACAAAGACAATTGACAACAAACCTTTAGCCAACATCAACTTCAATGGAGGGAAATTCAAGGCAAATCCACAAAAATCAGGAACAAGACAAGGCTGTCCATCTTTCCATATTTATTCAATATAGCAGTTCGAGTTTTAGCTAGAGCAATAAGACAATGAAAGGAGATAAAGAAGATACACATGGGAAAGGAAGAAGTCAACATATCTACTATTTGTAGATGATATGATAGTGTGCATTAGCAACCCAAGAAATTCTACCAGGGAATTTCTACCGCCGATTAAAAATAAACCTTTTTTATTTCAGTTTATCTTTGTATTTTTTAATTTATGCCTTTTTCATAATGAGATGATTATTTCATGCTATCAACTTCTTTTGAATGTAAATCATTCTTTTTCCCAGGCCTTTCAGATGTGCTATTATGTTGTTAGTATAAGATCACCCTAGTTTCTTTGGTGGGCAATTTATCATATGAGCTTGTCTCTTAGAACTGCCTTCATTGTTCCCCATAGTTTTGGATGTGTTATGTTTTCATTGTCATTCAATTCTATAGAGTTATCAGTTTATTTTACTTTTTCCTCATCCACTCCTCAGTAAAGAGTGAGTTTTTCAGTTTCCATAAGTTTTTAAGATTTATTTTATTTCAATTATTGATATTCATCTTAACTCCATAGTCATCAGATAGGGTTCAGGGTGTTATTTTAATTATCTTGTATTTGTTGAGACTTTATTTAAGTTATGAGTATGTGATCAATTTTAGAGTAAGTTATGTGAGATACAGAGAAGAAGGTATATTCTTTTGTATTTGAGTATAATGTTCTGTAAGTATCTGCTTGATGTATTTGATTAAAGATGTCATTTAGTATCACCATTTCTCTTTATAGTTTTTCTTTGGATAATCTTCCAATTGGCAAGAGTAGGATCTTGAAGTCACAAGTATCATTGTGTGAGTGTCAATATGATTTTAGCTATTGTGTTGTTTCTGTTTTGAACTTGGTTGCATTGTGGTTTGTGTAAAAATATTTAGAATGGCAATTACTTCATTGTGGTTTTCCCCTTGATGAATATAGTCCCCTTACCTATTGATTTTTTAATGTTTTGAAATAATAGTTTTAATAGTTTGAAATCTATTTGTCACATTTTAAATTGGCTATACCAACTTGATTCTTAGGACCTTTTGCTTGGAATGTCATCATTTTACCCCAAGGTGGACTTCTCTCTTTGATGATAAGTATATTTCTTGGATGTTTCTAATCTAATCTGATAGTCTGTGTCTTTCTTTTGGAAAACTAAGACAATTTATATTGAGATTTATCAATAACCAGTATTTGTTAATTCCGATTACTGTGTGTTGTGGTGTGGGGACTCCTTCTGTCCCCACCTAATTTTAAAGTAATTGGATGAGACTATTTCTCCTTTGTGTTTTATTGGGTATTTTTAACCACTTCACATTGAAATTTTTATTCTAGGGCCTTCTGTAAAACTGTATTTGTAGATAGACATTGCTTCAATTTGTTTTATTGTTCAGTGTTTTTTTTTTTTCAAATTTTGTGATTGAAAGTTTTGTTGGTTATAATAGTCTGGATTGGCATCTCTAGTTTCCTACAGTTCATAGAAAATCTTTCTAGCTTCTTTTGGATTTTAAAGTTTCCATTGTGATGTCAATGGTATGCTAATGAATTTGGTTTTACACAATATATTTTTACATTGCAGCTTTCAATGTTCTTTCTTTGATCTATAAATTCAGTGTTTTGATTATTATGTTTCCTGGAAAAGTTCTTTCCTGATCCAGTCTGAGTTATGTCTGTATACTTCTTGTACCTTGGTAGGAACATCCTTCTTTAAATTAGGAAATATTTCCCCTGTGATATTGTTAAAATATTTTTCTATGCCTTTATTTCTATTTTTTATATATTTGGTCTTTTCATATTGTTCAATATTTCCTGGATGTTTTGTGGCTAGTGTTTTATACTGAGACTTCTGTATCTTCTGTCTTATCTTTATTTTATTTTTTTATTGAAAGAAAAAAATTTCCTCCTCCTCCCAGCCTCCCATTTCCCTCCCCCTCCTCCCATTTTTTCTCCCCCTCCCCCCACTCCTCTCCTCCTCCCTCTCCAGTCTGAAGAGCAGTCAGGGTTCCCTGCCCTGTGGAAAGTCCAAAGTCCTCCTCCCTCCATCCTGGTCTAGGAAGGTGAACATCCAAACTGGCTAGGCTCCCACAAAGCCAGAACATGAAGTAGGATCAAAACCCAGTGCCATTGTCTTTGGCTTCTCAGCAGCCCTCATTTTCCGCCATATTCAGAGTGTCCGGTTTTATCCATTGCTTTTTCAGTCACAGTCCAGCTGGCCTTGGTGAGCTCCCAATAGATCAGCCCCACTGTCTCCGTGGGTG
>NW_026068008.1:8185123-8201213 GCF_014885135.2 Alexandromys fortis
CGGGATGATTGGGATAAAGGAAGGTTGGATAGGGGAGCAGGGAAGCACATATCTTAATTAAGGGAGCCATCTTAGGGTTGGCAAGAGACTTGGATCTAGAGGGGCTCCCAGGTGCCCAGGGCGATGTCCCCAGTTAGTTCCTGGGGCAGCTGAGGATAGGGAACCTGAAATGGCCCTATCCTATAGCCATACTGATGAATATCTTGCATATCACCATAGAACCTTCTGTCTTATCTTTAATGTGAGATTCTCTATTACATTTCATGTATTGGGCTGTGAGACTTACCTCTGAGGTTTTTGTTTGATTTTATAAATTTACCAGTACTGTTGCACTGTAGAATTAATTCCCCTTAGTTATTCTACTTCTACTTTTATTTCTTTAATTGTTCTCATCATTCCATTTCACTGGTCATGTTTACACAGATTTATTTAATAAGTTTATTCATACCCTTTCTGTGGCCTTACAGCATATTCTTAGTAGATATTTTGAAGTCTTTTTCTCATGGTTTATCTATATTGAACTTATCTGGGCCTACTCTAGTATTCTTTCTGGGTTTTGAGGAAGGAATAATTTCTTTGCTGTTAATGGCTGTGTTTCTCTGATGACATATCGTACTCTGGATTTCCAGATGGTTAAAATTTTGTTTATATCTGTTATTGTGTTTTTAAAAAGTAGGTGGTTCTACCCTTTATTCTACCTTTGCTGTCCTTTCTGGATCTTAGGAATTTGGTTGGCTGTGGATTGCTTCTAAACTTTGGCTGACATGTTCCCTAGTGTTCCTGGCTGAAATGTGTTCCTAGTATTTATAAATGGAGAGAGGAATGGTGATGTCATAGAAGCTGCAAGGTGAAAATGTTCACAGGAAACTGGAGGGTGGTGGTGCATGCCTTTAATCCCAGTACTCAGGAATTAGAGGCAGGAAGATCACTGTGAGTTCAAGGCTAGCCAATTACAACTAACCCGTTATTAATGAACTTGTATGTGGAAACCAGCTAAGTGCTCTACTGGAATATCTGTCCAGTCATAAATGGGATTTTTTCCTTTAAGAATCATCAGCCTCTCTGCATTGAATCAGAAAGCCCTCATTTCTTGTCATCACTGCCAAGCAAATGCCATTCATTTTAGTTCAAAGTTTGCCTCACTTGATAACAGATCAGTGCATGTTGTAGAAGGAGGAATAGAAGTAAGTGGTAATGTTTCATCCACCACAGGGCTTCTTACCATTTTCTTTCATGGCTACTTCCCACTTGGTAATTTTACTTGATGTGTGTGTGTGTGTGTAATGAAGTAAGTACATAAATAAAATGTTGAATGATAATAAATCATAGCAATGCTCAAATTTATTGGAAATACATAAAAGTCATCATTGAACAAATAGAAAAGAAAATTTTCATCCTAATGGGACAGATTGTGCTTATGTTCTTCACCTAAAGAATAAAATCTCTGCTAGATAGTTGAGAATATTTTACTTAAACTATTGTATACAATTTCTATATATCGGAGAGTTTGGTTTTATAACTGTTAAAACTAAACATACCATATTAGATAAATATCTAGTAAAATTGGCATAAGTGTTTAGGGCCTGTGGTTGTTTGAATGAAAATGTTCTTCATAGGATGACGGTATTTGAACCCCTGTTCCTCACTTGTTGGTAGTATTTGAAGAGTTTAATAGAACCTTAAAATAGAGTCTTGCTGGAGGAAGTATATCACTAGAATGGGATTTGAATGTCCTTGTTCACACCCTAATGCCATCTATGCTTCCTGCTTGTTTAAAAAGGTGTGAGTTCTCAGCTTTGTACTACTACCACCATGCCTTCTAGACCACCTCAACATGGTGGACTCTTATCCCTCAGGATCTGGAAGCATAAATACATCCTTTCTTCAATGAATTTTGTTGGTCATGGTGCTTTGTCACAGCAGAAGAAAATAACTCATGCAGAACCAATTTGGATATTATTAGACATTGGTATTAATGTCAAGTCAACTATAATTAACAGTTAATTTTAACTTAATTTATATATAAATATGCTGTTCTTTCATCTCACCTTCCCATGTTGGCACTTATCCCACAAATTCAAACTTACATCTTTAACAATTGTTGTCACATGTATACCTAAACAAACATACATGCAACTTGTTGTGTTCATTCAGTATTGCCTGCATATGTAAGTTTCTATGGCTGACTGGCTCCAATTAGTGTGTTCATCCATTGAGAAGACTAATTCTATCTCTCTTATCAATTGTTAATTTCTATAGTTCTTCACGGATGTATGGAGCTCAATAATATTGCCCTCTGTGTTGAGATATCAATGTGGTAGGAGTCATCCCAAATTTTATGAAACTTTAGTCATCATCAATCAGCAATATTAAAATATCAAACATTCTAACACAATTCAGTTAAATTATGTACCCATTTGACACATATGTGGCTAGAAATATAGTAGGAAAACACAAGAATATTCGCTTGGTTTAATTAAAATTATTTATTGGAAGAAACTATATATGTATGTATGTATGTATATATGTGTGTGTGTGTGTGTGTGTGTGTGTAGTGAACTTTATAGCATCCAAATTTCTCAAATATGAGCAGAAGTATTACGGGTAGCATCTGTTGATCTCTGAAGTTAGACAACCATAATTTGTGTAATGTGCACATGATATGATTTCTTACTCATAGATTTAATGAGGTGCTCACTGAAAGAAAGACTTCAAGTTTGTTCCAAGTTTGATTATGAATTAATATTTGTCATTACAAAATAAAAAGATATTATTGTTGTCAATTTCTCATGTTATCCACTTTAAGCTAAATGACCCCAAATATGAAGGTGAACCAATATTTAAGACACTGAGCTTTGGGAACATTGCACTGACTGAAATTGAGCTTACAGACAACAGTACATTAACATCACTGTAAATCTATATCACATTTGTTGACTTGGGTTACTTCATAATAAGATTTGTTATTGGAAATGAACAAAATTGTGTCTTTCCTAGTTGCCTCATGAGTTCAACAGTATGTACCTAAAAAGAGTAAATATATCTAAATTCTTATCTTCAGGAAGCACTGAAGGAAACAAAGCACTACTTTATATTCAATACGTTCACTAAATACATGCAGACATGTGTTGAATATCCAAGCCATCAATAATATTTTCTCAGTAAAAGGAAGACAGTATATAATCTCTAGAGACAGGAAGAATTACTTTAAAGAAGATATAATTTGATTGTCTCCATAATATGGGACATGAAAAGTTCAGATGTTTAATGTGTCATTTTCTAATGTATTTTTCATTTATTTTCCACAGGAGAAATAAAAAGTCCTACCAATATAATTCCAAAATCTTTACTGTCTGGCCTGTCCATTGTTATTCTATTGTACTTACTGACTAATATATCATACTTGACAGTTCTGACACCCCAAGAAATCATCTCTTCAGGTATGAAGATGTAGAAGTAAATAAGATAGATGCCTCTCTGTTCTCATAGTTAAATATGACAAGTTTTATAAGATATATATATATGCTATTGCACAAATTTATATAAAATAGTATGTTTATATTTTTGGGCTTTTTAATGAATCTAAGGAAAATATAATGACCTGAGCTTAAATTATAAGATAAACAATCACATGTTAACAAGTAAATTATATATACAGAAGGCCATGTACCAAGAACTAAAATAAATGAAAAAGAAAAAAAGAGTAGGAAAAGAGGACAAAGAAAATGAAAAGACAGCTGAGAAAGCAGAAGAAGAACACAAAGCATAGATATTATGCTCAGATGCTTCATCCTTCAATATACACTTTTATCTTTACAATGGAAGAGGCTGTTCAAAATAGGCACCATATCCTTACTTTGCTAGATGTAAAACCCAGTGACAAGATTTTCATTAGGCTATTATTAGCATCCACCATAGATTGTTCAAAATGTAAGTCACAACCAGTTCTCAGCCACATTTTGCATATTATAACACTGCCCTTCTCTAAGATATTACTAGTAATCTCTAAATGTGAGGAGCAATTTTTATGATAGGCATATATATATATATATATATATATATATATATATATATGATGGATATATATATTCATCACAATATCACTAGGAATAAGTATGGCTCCACCACCAGTCATTCATTATTGTCTGGACTTGCTCTCAAAAACATAATTTTTTTGGAGATAAATGTTTATTCTGGTTGGAACTAGAACTTCAACATTTCCTTCATACACATGAAAAATGGGAAAATTTCTATTCCAGACATAGGCAGCAGCACTAATTTTAAACAGCATGATAAAAAGAAAGGGCATACACAGTCTTTCTTTAGGATATTTTCAGTCTTATACAAATAGTCACAAAATGACATAGTAATATAAGCAATATTTGGCAATGTCAAAGGGGACATTGTACAGAAGTGTTTTTAAGTATATCTGCAATATAGGAACATTAAGGGGAGGATATGTGGGGAAATGTCACAGTTCACAAACTTTACAATGTATTCTACACAATAGTAGCTAAGTTTTAGGCCACTTTTACTGGGAGGTATGTATCATACAGTGCAGGGCCTCACAGCTAGTACTGTCTTATTATTTGGCAAAAGGTTGTGTATTGTTAATACATGAGATAGACATAGTAAGAATCAGGAGAGCAAGAACTATTATTCCTGCTACTGAGCAGCCTTGCGGCTCTCAAATATGCACATCTAATGCTGGACATAACCATTCACAGAGAACAACAGATTAAACAGTAAGAGACGCCTTCTCTTAGAATGAATTGACAAATTCTATTACATAATGTATGGATATAGGAACAATTACAGAATGCTGCTCTATTGTCTTTCAAGCAAAAAATAACTTTAGCTTTTTGAATTTTCATTTAATTTTTCAGATTCTATTGCTATCACATGGATGAACAGAGTTTTCCCTTCGACACAATGGGCTATTTCTTTGGGGATCTCAGTTTCACTGATGAACACCATTTCTTGTGGAATACTTTCAACATCAAGAATATTTTACTGTGCAAGTCAGGATGGAAAATTACCTTTCATATACTCAATGCTTAATGAACATCATTCTCCAGTTGTAGCAGTCTTCATGATTATCATTTTGTCTTCTATTTCAATAATAACTTCAAATTTAATTTACTTAGTGAAATATGTGGGACTAGGAGCATGGTGTTTAAATTTGATGAATATGATAGGGTTGCTTAAAATAAGGTACCAGAAGCCTGATCTGCCAAGACCTTATAAGGTAAGTCAATATGCAAAAAATGTTGAATATATAGTTTGTTTGTTGTTAAACCTTTCTCAATAGCTGTGAGTTTCTTCTAACCACTCTATGAAGCAATAACTCTTTTATTCTTACCAAGCATTTGTGATATTGACCATTTGAGCCTTCATTTTTTTCATTGTGTGAAAGGTAAAAACCGATATACTGCAGGGAAAACAGATGGCATCATTATCTTGCAGGGAGCAAACAATAGTACTAAGGAGAAACTTACAATTTCCATGCTCAAATGAGCTGCCTCACCTCATAATTTTACATAGTAGAAGTAGATTCCTCTTTTTTGCTCATTTTCTTAGTAGACATTTTATTTAATTCAAGATGTTAAGGAAAGACTTATGTTGCACGGTTTTCATTTAAATTGTCTTGGTAATATGTAAATCACACAGTTATATAACATGAATCCGTAGATGTTCCATTATCTTTGCCTTCCTTTTCAATAGTCCTATGAATATCCTAAAGAATTAATCTGTATAATGGTTGCTGAGATAATAGAAAATGATGAAAACAATTTTGTATTTTTGATAGTGACTCTAATAAGCCCATTAGAATCGTTAATAAATAACACATTCACAAATTTTTCCCTAGGCATTCTGATTTATTCAGTGTCTACTGAACCACAGGAATGTATACTAATATTTTTCATCTTAGGATTTTAATATATAGTGAAAACTAACTGTATTTTGAGAAATATCAGTCTATATTATATTCCAAATTCTTTTTGAAATTGCTTCTTCTACAAATGTATCCCAAGTCAGCCAAATGAATGATACCTTTAATACATTGTATATCTCTGATATATTTCAGACAATCGTATGGAACATTCTTGAAAATTGACCACATACTCGGTAACAAAGCAAACTTCCACAGTTACAAAAAAATATTAGTAACCACCTGTGTCTTATCAGATCACCATGGATTAAAGTTAAAATTCAACAACAATGCTACCCCCAGAAAGCCTACAAACTCATGGAAACTGAACAGTCAACTACTGAACCACACCTGGATTAACGAAGAAATAAAGAAAGAAATCAAAGTCTTCCTTGAATTCAATGAAAATAAAGAAACAACATACTCAAACTTATGGGACACTATGAAAGCAGTCCTGAGAGGAAAGTTCATAGCACTAAGTGCCCACTTAAAGAAAGCAGAGAAAGCACACATTGGAGACTTAACAGCCCACCTGAAAGCTCTAGAAAAAAAAAAAGAAGCAGACTCACCTAGGAGGAGTAGAAGACTGGAAATAATCAAACTGAGGGCTGAAATCAACAACATAGAAACACAGAAAACAATCCAAAGAATCAATGAAACAAAATGCTGGTTCCTGGGGAAAATCAACAAGATTGATAAACCTCTATCCAAACTAATCAAACGGCAGAGAGAAAATGTGCAAATTAATAAGATCAGAAATGAAAAGGGGGACATAATCACAGACACAGAGAAAATTCAGAGATTCATTAGATCTTACGACAAAAGCCTGTATGGCACAAAACTGGAAAATGTAAAAGAAATGGACACTTTTTTAGATAAATACCATATACCAAAGTTAAGCCAGGACCAGGTGGACAATCTAAATAGACCTATTAGTCGCAAAGAATTAGTAGATATTATAAAAAACCTCCCTACCAAAAAGAGCCCAGGACCAGACGGTTTCAATGCAGAATTCTACCAGAACTTCCAAGAAGACTTAATACCTATACTCCTTAAGGTATTTCACAATATAGAAACAGAAGAGTCATCGCCAAATTCCTTTTATGAAACTACAATTACTCTGATACCAAAACTACACAAAGACTCTACCAGGAAAGAGAATTACAGGCTAATCTCACTCATGAACATCGACGCAAAAATCCTCAACAAAATACTGGCAAACCGAATCCAAGAACACATTAGAAAAATTATCCATTATGATCAAGTAGGCTTCATCCCAGAGATGCAGGGCTGGTTCAACATATGAAAATCTATCAATGTAATCCATCATATAAATAAGCTGGAAGAAAAAAACCGTATGATCATTTCATTAGATGCTGAAAAAGCATTTGACAAAATTCAACATCCCTTTATGATAAAAGTCTTGGAGAGACTAGGGATACAAGGGTCATACCTAAATATAATAAAAGCTATATACAGCAAGCCGACAGCTAACATCAAATTAAACGGAGAGAAACTCAAAGCCATCCCACTAAACTCAGGAACACTAAACTCAGAAACCCACTCTCGCCATACCTCTTCAACATAGTGCTTGAAGTTCTAGCAATAGCAATAAGACAACATAAGGGGATCAAGGGGATTTGACTTGGAAAGGAAGAAGTTAAACTTTCGTTATTTGCAGATGATATGATAGTGTACATAAGTGACCCTCAAAACTCCACCAAGAAACTTTTACAGCTGATAAATACCTTTAGTAATGTGGCAGGATACAAGATCAACTCCAAAAAATCAGTCGCCCTCTTATACACAAAGGATATGGAAGCAGAGAGGGAAATCAGAGAAGCTTCACCTTTCACAATAGCCACAAACAGCATAAAATATCTCGGGGTAACTCTAACCAAGGAAGTAAAAGATCTATTTGACAAGAACTTTAAAGCATTGAAGAAAGAAATTGATGAGGATATCAGAAAATGGAAGGACCTCCCTTGCTCTTGGATTGGGAGGATCAACATAGTAAAAATGGCAATTCTACCAAAGGCAATTTATAGATTCAATGCAATTCCTATCAAGGTCCCATCAAAATTCTTCACGGATCTTGAGAGGACAATAATCAATTTTATATGGAAAAATAAAAAACCCAGGATAGCCAAAACAATCCTATACAATAAAGGATCTTCTGGAGGCATTACCATCCCTGACTTCAAACTCTATCACAGAGCTACAGTAATGAAAACAGTGTGGTATTGGCATAAAAACAGAGAAGTCGACCAATGGAATCGCATAGAAGACCCGGAATTTAATCCCCAAACCTATGAACACCTCATTTTCGACAAAGGAGCTAAAAGTATACAATGGAAGAAAGAAAGCATCTTCAACAAATGGTGCTGGCACAACTGGATGTCAACCTGTAGAAGATTGAAATTAGACCCATATCTATCACCTTGCACAAAACTCAAGTCCAAATGGATCAAAGACCTCAATATCAGTCCGAACACACTGAACCTGATAGAAGAGAAAGTGGGAAGTACCCTACAACAGATGGGCACAGGAGATCGCTTCTTAAGTATAACCCCAGCAGCACAGACACTAAGGACAACATTGAATAAATGGGACCTACTAAAGCTGAGAAGCTTCTGTAAAGCAAAGGACACTGTCACTAAGACAAAAAGGCAACCTACTGACTGGGAGAAGATCTTCACCAACCCCGCAACAGACAAAGGTCTGATCTCCAAAATATATAGAGAACTCAAGAAACTAGACTCTAAAATGCTAATTAACCCAATTAAAAAATGGGGCACTGAACTGAACAGAGAATTCTCAAAAGAAGAAGTTCAAATGGCCAAAAGACACCTAAGGTCATGCTCAACCTCATTAGCAATCAGGGAAATGCAAATCAAAACAACTTTGAGATATCATCTCACACCTGTCAGAATGGCTAAAATCAAAAGCACCGATGATAGCCTTTGCTGGAGAGGCTGTGGAGGAAGGGGTACCCTCATCCATTGCTGGTGGGAATGCAATCTTGTGCAACCACTTTGGAAATCAGTGTTTCGGTTTCTCAGGAAATTCGGGATCAACCTACCCCTGGACCCAGCAATACCACTCTTGGGAATATACCCAAGAGATGCCCTATCATATGACAAAAGCATTTGTTCAACTATGTTCATAGCAGCATTATTTGTAATAGCCAGAACCTGGAAACAACCTAGATGCCCTTCAATGGAAGAATGGATGAAGAAAGTGTGGAATATATACACATTAGAGTATTATGCTGCGGTAAAAAACAATGACTTCTCGAATTTTGCATGCAAATGGATGGAAATAGAAAACACTATCCTGAGCGAGGTAACCCAGACCCAAAAAGATGAACATGGGATGTATTCACTCATAATTGGTTTCTAGCCATAAATAAAGGTCACGGAGTGTATACCTGGTGAACCTAAAGAAGCTAAAGAAGAAGGTGAACCCAAGAAAAAACATATAGTTATCCTCTTGGCTAAGGGAAGTAGATAAAATTGCCGGGGACAAAATTGGGATCTTGGGGGTGGGGTGGGTTGGGGATAAGGGGGGACGGGGAGAGAAAAGTGAGAAGGGGAGGATTGGGGGAACTTGGGGAAACAGGAAGATTGGGATAAAGGAAGGTTGGATAGGGGAGCAGGGAAGCACATATCTTAGTTAAGGGAGCCACCTTAGTGTTGGCAAGAGACTTGAACCTAGAGTGGCTCCCAGGAGCCCAAGGCGATGTCCCCAGTTAGTCCCTTGGGAAGCTGAGGATAGGGAACCTGAAATGACCCTATCCTATAGCATTACTGACGAATATCTTTCATATCACCATAGAACCTTCATCTGGTGATGGATGGAGATAGAGACAGAGACCCACACTGGAGCACTGGACTGAGCTCCCAAGGTCCCAATGAGGAGCAGATGGAGGGAGAACACGAGCAAGGATGTCAGGACCACGAGGGGTGCACCCACCCACTGAGACAGTGGGGCTGATCTATTGGGAGCTCACCAAGGCCAGCTGGACTGTGACTGAAAAAGCATGGGATAAAACCGGACTCTCTGATCATGGCGAACAATGAGGGCTGATGAGAAGCCAAGGACAATGGCATGGGGTATTGATCCTACTTCATGTTCTGGCTTGGTGGGAGCCTAGCCAGTTTGAATGGTCACCTTCCTAGACATGGACGGAGTGCGGAGGACCTTGGACTTTCCACAGGGCAGGGAACCCTGACTGCTCTTTGGATTGGAGAGGGGGGGGGAGAGGAGTGGGGGGAGGGGGAGAAGAGTGCGGGGCGGGGGAGGGAAATGGGAGGCTGGGAGGAGGCAGAAACATTTTTTTTTCCTTTTCTCAATAAAAAAAAAGAATCATATCAGATATCATCTTGAAAGTGAAAAATCGGATGAACCTGTGAGATACCTGAACAATGCCTTTCAGATTCCTGTTTATTGATTTTTATTATTATCTCCTGAGCATTAGTTACAGTAAATGGCAAGTAGGTGTATTTCAGAAGTATGAGTGTTCACGCTGAAAACATTATCAATCTAAAAGTGTGAAGTCACTGACGTGCTGGTTATTTACGTATCACAGTGTAAAGACTCAGCAACAACAGACCTTAAATAAATCAATATCCAGACCTATATTCAAGGCATACTTGGTGTCAGACATTATGAAATGGACAAACACTCCTATTGAAGAAAACACTAAGTCTTGTGTATAATGGTATATTGTTTAAAACTGAAAAGCAACCAAACCAATTCCTGTTTCAAGGTAAATGACAGCTAACCAAGATTGCTACATCCACCAAAACTATATTGTAAAACTAATATGGAAATAATGACAGTTAAAAACAAGTAAGTAGATGTTATAATACTCATGGCCATCAAATCATCTGTGCAGAATGTACTTAAATGAATACTGTATATCAAGAATGAAGAAAGAAAATATCATGAAACCACCACCCAGAATAAGCTTCATGAGAAGAATTGATGATTAATGGAGAAGTAGAAGCGGATACATTGTTACTAACATTCTTAACAAGTAACTCTCACAAATAGAGGAGAAAGAAAAAGGCACAATAATCTACACATCAGCATCAGGAAATTAATCAAAATTAAAGTACTTTTATACCATTTTCAATAATAAAATTAATTGCAAATAAATTCACATCACCAATAGAATGACAAAGATTACTGAATAGATGAGAATTAATAAGTAACTGCTGGACATCATTAAGAAACGGGCCTCATTAGCAAAACTGACCATGAACTGATAAACAAAGAAAGCAAGACAATTTTTTAAGAAAAGAGAAGCTGAAAACCACTAGAAAAAAACAGGAAGTAAAATACTACATACATATAAGATGGACAATTCACCAGAAATATAAACAAGAAATGCCTGCTAAATGATTGGAATTCCCAATTTCATTTTAAACTTACTGAACAGTAATGGACATAAAATATCAGATAAGTCCTGGTGCAATGACAGTAAGTGAATTCCATACAGCACTCTGATCTTTATGTAGTTCATTCAAGCCAAAAATAAATTTAAAAAATTCAGAGATAAACTATACTATACATCAAATAGATTTTAAGAGTATCTTCAAAATATTCATTGATTGTAAATTTCCCTTAAATGTCCATAAATTTATGTAAAAAATCCCTACAATAATGATTTGTCTCTGATCAGATCATAGTAGAAAATACTAGAAAGTAGTAGCAATAGGAACTGTACATTTATGTGGAGTATGGGCGGGACTTCTAAAACTAAGTGCCGTTTGAGAAAAAAAACTAATAAAGTAGATACTTTCTAAAATATATACATGTACATAAACAACCTCAGTAAAGCTTCCAAATAATAAGGGAGATTGAGCCAAAACCTGAATTTGTTGTCTCCAAATGAAGCTTCCAGGACTAGGTATGGGTTACATCTAAAAGAGTTGTTTGCTAAAAAGGCCACATTGAAGCTCCCAAACAACCAAAGCTATTATCAAGGACAAACAAACTCAAAGGAAGGCCCTATTGAAGAAAATCCCCACACAACTCATTAAACATAGAGATGAGCTAATGCCTAATTAGAAACTTCATCCCTGAGTAGTGTTGTTGGTACTGGAAGAAGCAGTTTTAAGGAGCTATTGAAATCAACCAACCTTTAAAAGCTGGCACCAATGCTTCTCAAACAATTCCATAAACAAAATGGAAGGAATGCTAATAAATCATTCTACAAAGCCAGCAGTACACTAATACCAAAACTACATAAAACCCCAACAAAAACAAAGAAAACTATAGAACAATTTTTCTGGTGAATATATGTGCAGCAAATTTTAACAAAATACTTCCAATCTGAGGTTAAGAGTGCAGAAGGGGAATCAAACACAACAGGAAACTTTGGCTTAATTAAAGAAATGAAAGGATAATTGAACATATTTAAATTGGTAATTGCAATATTACACATAACTAGACTTAAGGTCAGAAATCACATTTCTTGTTAAAATATGTATTAGTACATATGCACATATCAGACACAAGCACAGACATGAGATCACAAGAAATGATGATGTGTAAAAGGAAGAGACTTATGAGAACAAAAAAAGAAAGTCAAACATATATCAGGAAGCATAAGTGGAAACAATTTTATGGAAGGAAAGAGATAAATAAGAAAGAAAAGGAAATNACTCATTTTACCTATAAACACATCACTATACTATGGCAACTAAAATTATTATAAAGAAACAAAGAAGGAAAAGGAAGGAAAGAGTTTGGCTGTTTATAACTATTTAAGTAGTTTTCCTAATGCAGTAAAAGATCATTGTAATCATTATTAAGTAGAAAAATACTGCTGTTTTTGTTTATGACAAATGGTGTCTATACTGTTTGAAAATAAAGCACTGGCTTTTCTGAATGATGACTCAGTTAATAGAATAGATATTAATGGATACTACAGGCAAATAAGTAAGTTAAAAGTGACATTTTGTGGTAAGGAATATCTAATTTACTATTAGCTAATGCCAGGACTGCCTACTCTAAAACTTTTGAAGATGTGTATGCACTCACTTTCTTTGGGTTCTATAGCATTTTTAATGTGATTTTGTCATAAGAACTTGCCATGACATCACAAATCTTATTTTTTTTCTTTCAGGTATGGCTGCCATTCATATTTGGATCTATAGCTTTATCAGTTTTTCTAATTTTCACACCAATGATTCAGTCTCCTAATATTGAGCATGTCTATCAGGTTGTCTTTCTTTTCTGTGGCCTTCTGTGTTACTGGCTTCAAACTCACCTTAAAAGATATGATGTTTGTTTTGACAAAATCACTTGTTATTGGCAATTATTTTTCAATGTTTCACCATCTGAAAACCAAGATAAATTAATTAATTTCTAAAATCCTTACTAAAGGAGAAATATATTTGAGACTATGCATAATATAATTTTTAAGATATGAGTACAATTTTATTGCAATTTTGCTTTTTAGATGTGAATACCATTAAACATAATTCTTGCTTATATTATGTCTACCCTAAAAATTTGTTGAACAGTTTCACTTTCACTTCTTAAATGTAATCATGCAGTAAATAATGAATAGAAATGAGATTAAATTTTCCAAATAAACAATAGCTAAAATAATATGGAAATTTTATTTCTCATACGTGTCTAAGGCATTTTAGCATCTTGGCAAATGTATTTTGCCTCACAGCAAATCATAGCATTTTTAGGTAGAATTCTTTTATAACATATTTAGCGTAATTTCACTAACAGGGAAAGTTTGTGTAATGTGTTGTGTACACATAAGAATCAGTGTACTCTACCCAAAGAGTCACAGTCAGTGATTCCTCACTGGCTGCTCTCTCCATACATTGACAGACTTCAGCAGTGGTAAAAGAGAACACACAACCTTTACAGCTGAAAATATGCCCTTATTTACTCTTCAGAAAATGGTACCAAGTCTTAATGTCTAATGTTTTGCTAAGTATTTTAGCAAGTAATGCTTCATTATGCTTTATTATAATTTGTGAGGTATTTGTGTATGCACATTTGGGGTATGATATGGCAACATACCACACTGAATGAGACAAAATAGTATCTTGTCAATATATTAGAAGGAAAGTAAACTGGATTTCTGTCCTGTGAAAATATATTTAATGTGTAACATAAACTACAATGAGTTAACATATAAGATATATGAGAAAGAAATGTGAATTTCTCTGTTTTGATCAGTACACACACACACACACACACATACAGACTTGATAATCATTGTAATTGATTCCTTAACCAAAACATTTTAAAATGTTTCAAAGGGAAATTTTAACCACTTTGATTTTATCACATTAAATATAATTATTCATCAGATTACAATATTCTTTCCACAAATTGATGTAAATTTAAAATTTTAAAAATATATATTCCACAATTGTTTAGTACTTTCTTTTTAATAGCAATATTTTGAGATTCATTGTCATATCTACATGCATATTTCTTCAGACTTTTCTTATTGTCTCCACCATACTCTCACCTCTCTAGTTCTCACCTTTCTGCAAGGCAGTTCTCACTTCTGATTTCATGATAGTTACACTATTACCCACCCATTCTCCTCTCACCTTACTCATATCATACCTCTTCAACCATTCTCATAGTTTTCTTTATTCTTTAATGTCCAATGCGTACATAATCACAAATATATATATATATATTTGTGATTATATATATATATACTCAATCAAGGCCATACATATGATAGAAAATGGGATGTTTGTCTGTCTTGTTCTGCTTTATGCTACTTAAAACATCATTGCCCAGTTTCATAATTTTTACCCATATTGTCATTATTTGAATCTTCCTTAAAACTGAATAAAATTCTGATATATCCACCATGTTTTCTTTATCTACTTATATTTTTTGGATTCTCAGACTAATTCCATATTTGACCTATTATGAGGGTAGTAACATATATGTATGCGCAAGTGTATATGTAATATGCTTGCTTAGATCCTTTGGGTCTATAACAAAGAGTTATAAAAATGGAAGCTACAGTACTTCTAGATGTGAAAGTTCCGCAGTGGTTTCTAGAATGGTCATATGAGTTTACAGTCATATCAGCCCTGTATTTTTTTCTTTTGTCACCTATATCAGCACCAGAACTTATTGTGGTTTTCTTAAAAATAAACTAAAAATTTTAACAATTTTATTAAAAAAATTATACTTGGAGAAAATGCCTTACGTTTTTTGCTGGGATCACCAAAGTTTGTGTTGTTTTTTTTTTTTTTTTTTTTTTTCATGAAGATGAGTTCTTGCTATTTTTACATACAATTCCAGATAAGTTGGAAAGCATCATGCTTCCTTGATGGCTAGCCATAGAAAGGCAGATGGTGGTGAGTGCCATACGAGTGCTGAAAACAGAATCTGTATTTTTTTAGTAGAGAAACCATTCACCTAATGACTGACACATCTCTACAGCTGCTCCTACTGTTTTAAGATTATCTTTTCAATTATATGCACGTATATGGGTATACACACATGAGTGAAAGCCAGAAGCATCAGGTCCCCGAAAGTAGTAGTTGTAGCTGGATACAAGTTGCTTGACAGAGATGATGCAACTTGAACTCTAAACCCCTGGAAGAGCAAATAGTGTACTTTACTCCCGGGCTATCTTTACCCTAAGAGTTTATTTAAAGCCAGAGATTAGACAAAGCATGGAAAATTTTGGCCCATTATTTCTTTAAGTGTTTTACTCTCTGATTTCTTTATTTTTTTCTGGTTCTTACAATTTCATGTGTTGGATTGCTTCAGTTCTATTCAAGTCTATGATGCTATATTCTAGGTTCACCCTTTGTTTAATTTTTTGTGCTTTTCTGTGCTTTTATAAAAATTAATTTTAGACCCTAAGGTTACCCACCCAGAGCAGTGAGCCTCAAGGTCCCCAGTAAGAGAGCCCAACACCCTCAGCCTGGGCTCCAGGGGCTCCTGTGTTCTCCTGGATCCTGCACTGCCTGCCCCGTCCTTCCTTCTGTCCCTGGATCACTGGGCTACCAGGTGGCCCTGTTTAGGTGCTGAAGAGTTCAATCTGGACTGGTGAGTGTGTGCTATCCAGGGGCGATAGTCCCGGAAGAGAGCACAAACCCCCCTCCCCCAGCTCCTTCTGCAGGGCTGTCTTTCTTA
>NW_026068008.1:8208059-8268321 GCF_014885135.2 Alexandromys fortis
CAATAAAAAAATTATATTTAAAAAAAATTAATTTTAAACAAAAACTAAATACAAAAATCAAGAACCAAGAAGACAATATAAAACCACACACCACTAAAGCCCAAAATATAACAAAATAAAAAGCATACACAAATAATTATCATATATTATATGATGATCAAAACTACTCCTGAACACGAGGCCTGTCCAGGGGTTGCTGACACATCAAGTGGCACAATTTATTAGAGAAAATTCCCCTCTCCTAGCAGATATAAGTGACAGTTACATTGTCAAGCTTTACATTAGTAGTTATGTTTTCCTTCACTCCCTTTTTTAAATATATAAAAATTATAATAAAAGAAAACAAAAACTATGTCATTGAAGCTGAACAATATGGCATGTCACAACCAACTCTAAGTACATTTATAACTCCAGTTCTAGGAATTTCAACAATCCTCTTTTGGCCTCTGAATGTAACTGTCATGGAAGTATGCATATGGTACAAATGCATATATCAGAAAAATGTGTATACCTTGAAAGAATAAATAAATAAAAATAAAATCAAGCGACTAAGAGTATCAACTTTTTCTGTATTGCATCTGTTGAGAGCCATAGGCTATGTATAGTCTAAAAGATTTCTTGTAAACTCATGAGATAATGGAATCAAGAGAGTAGTGACTTGATATTATTATGATATTTGAAACATCCAATAAATCTGGGATTGTTTGAAAGAAACAAATCTAAGAATAATAGAAATAGAAGACAGAGAAGAAGCACAGCTTACAGGTCCAGAAAATATTTTCAACAAAATCAAGGAAGAAAAATTTCCTAACCTAAAAACAGAGATGCCCATACAGACACAGGAAGGACACAGACTAGCAAATAGATTGGAATATATAAGGAAGTCCCTTAGGAACATAATAATCAAAACAGCAAACATATAATGTAAAAAGAATAATATTTAAAGCTACAAATAGAAAAGAGCAAGTAACATATAAACGCTAACATTTTAGAATTTTACCTGACTTCTCAATGGAGAGTCTAAAATACAAAATATTTTGGAGAGATATAGTGAATATTCTTAGAGACTACACATGCCAGGCCAGACTATTATACCTAGCAAACTCTTCAATCACTGTAAATGGAGAAAATAAATTATTCCATGATAAAAACCAATGTTAAACAATACTTATCTGCAAATACAGACCGACACACAGTCCTAGAAGTAAGATTCCCACCTAAGACCATTGACTACAAATATGAAAAAATGATAAAAAAATAATACAATCAAAATCAAACAAAGGAAAACACAGTTATATGCACACATACAACTTCATTAAAACCACCACCACCACCACAACAAAGCAACCAACAATTGGTTAAAGATATTTCTCATTATTCGTGATATCAATTCCCAGATAAAATGTAAAAGACCAGAAGAATGAAAAAGAAGACAGGATCCATCTCTGTGTTTCACCAAAAAAAAAAAAAAAAACAAAAAAAAACAAAAAACAAAACTCAACAACAAAGGTAAATATTAAATCAGAGGTAAGGTAAGGATTCGGGGAAAAAAAGCATAACACTCAAATGCACCTAAAATCAAACCAATGTATCCATTTTAATATCTAAAATATATTTCAAACAAAACAAATCAAAAGAGATAGGGAAGGAGACTGTATACTGATCAAAGAAAAATCCACTAGTATTATAATTTAATTTTTAATATTTAAGCCCCAAATATAAGGTCCCCAAAGTTTACACAAGAATATTATTACAGCTAAAATTACATATTGATCCTCACACACTGATAGTGGGATATTCAATACTCCACTCTCACCAATGAACAGGACATCCAGAGAAAACTTAACCAGACAAATATATCACCCAAACATAAAAGGAAGATGCCTTCTATTCTGTACCTCATGGAACTTTGTCCAAAATTGAACACATACTTGGACATCAAGCAAAACTCAAAATATATAAGAAAAATAAAAAAAAATAACTGCCCCCTGACAGACCATCATGGATTAAAGTTATATATCAACAGCAACAAAAGCAACAGAAAACTCCAACTCAAGGAAACTGCACACCACTCTTCTAAATCAAAATGAGTCAAACAAAATTAAAGAAAGGAATTAGAGACTTTCTTAAATTGAATGAAAATAAATACACAGTGTATCCAGTGTTCTGGAACATAATAAAAGAAGTTCTAAGGGGTAAGTTCATACCACTAAGTGCCTAAATAAAAGAAAAAACCTGAAAAGATATTCTACTAGCAACTTAACAGCATACCTGAATGTAATAGAACATAAAGGAGCATCACACCCAAGAAGAGTAGACAGCAAAAAATAATCACACTCAGTGCAAAAATCAATAAAATAGAAAAAATAGCAATGCAAATAATCATCGAAATAACACAGAATAAAATAAAAAGTTGATTTATGAAAAAAAAACAGCAAAACAGAAACACCTTATCCAAACTAAGAGAGCAAGAGAGAATATCCTAGTAAACAAAATCATAAATGAAAAGGGAAACAGAACAACAGACAGTGAGGAATTCCAAATAATCATAAGGACATACTTTTAAAAACCTGTATTCAACTTCATTAGAAAATGTAAAAGTATGAAATAATCTTTTTGATAGGTATTACTTGCAAAATTAAATCAAGATCAGATAAAAATTTAAAGAGAGCTTTAGTCTATTTAAACTTTAAATTCTTAAACTTAGTGAAGTAGAAGTCATTAAAAGACTCCCAACCAAAAAATCCCAGGACAAGATGATTTTATTACAGAATTCTAACAGACCTTCAAAGAAGTGTTAACATTTATGATCTTCAAATTATTCCACAAATAGAAACAAAAGAGACATTCATCGATTCATTTTTGTGGCCACAGTTACCCTGACATCAAACCAGACAAATCCTCAACAAACAAAGAGAATTATAGACCAATTTCCTTATGAATATATATTCAAAAATGTTTAATAAAATTATTACAGACCAAATCCAAGCATGCATCCAAAAGATCGCCCATGACTTTTAAGTTTATTTTTACCCAGAGATGCAAGGATAGTAGAATTATGAAAATAAATTAATTTAATCTCCTGAGTGAGATAACCCAGACCCAAAAAGATGAATATGGTATGTACTCACTCATTAGTGGACTCTAGCCATAAACAGAGGACATTAAGCCTAGAGAAGACAAATAACAAGGTGAACCCAAAGAAAAACATATATAGATCCTCTTGGAAATTGGAAATAAACAAGATTGTCAAGCAAAAGTTGGGAGTATGGGGGTGCTGGTAGGGGTGAGGGTGGGCTTGGAGGAATGGGAGAGGGTGAGAGAGAAGGGAGAAGGGAAAGACTGGAGAGAGCTTGTGGGAGTGGGAGGGTGGAGATGGAGGAAGGGAGGATATAGGAACAGAGAAGAAGATATCTACATTAAGGGAGCCATTTTAGAGTTGGCAAGGGACTTGGCTCTAGAGGGGATCCCAAGTGTTCACGGGAATGTCCCCAGCTAGGTCCTTGGGCAGTAGAGTAGAGGGTGCCTGAATTGGCCTTGCCTCATTAACACACTGATGATTATCTCAAATATCACCATAGAATCTTCATCCGGCCATGGATGGAGATAGAGACAAAGTCCCTCATCAGAGCAACAGACTGAGCTCCCAAGGTTCAGTTGAAGAGCAGAAGGAGGGAGAAGATGAGTAAGGACGTCTGGACCATGAAGGGTTGGTCCACCCACTGAGACAGTGTGGGAACTCACCAAATCCAGCTGTACTGAGACTGAATGAGCATGTGACCAAACCGGACTCTGAATGTGGCTGAAATGGGGAACTGTTTGAGAAGCCATTGATAAAGGACCTTCATTTGGCGATGGATGGAGATAGAGACAGAGACCCACATTGGAGCAATGGACTGAGCTCCCTAAAACATGGTATATATGATTAAGATGCACGTACCAAAGATGGGAAAATCTGGAAAATGGAAAAGTGTTTACCTAAGGCAGATACAATTATGTCCTATTGCAGAAGTGCAGGCCTTATTAAAATTAATAAAAATGAAGAAAATGGAGGCCCCAAAATATGAGCTTATTTCCACCTTGCCTGATGGTCAGAGTGTTTAGAGGTTGCTCAAAATTTTTGACAAGTGTAGCTGCATGTCCCAACTCAGGAGGTGACTACTTGGTTCTTTTGACATTAAGAGCTCTTACAAGATGATCCATTCCACCCTGATAGAGGGTCAGGATATACAGATGTACTTCTGCTCCTTCTTCTTATAATTATTAGGTTACCTGGGGCAAGACTGCCTTCAGGATCTGTGGTCTCTGCATGAACAACAAAATGCTAATGATTTTATGTCTTAAAGTATTAAAGTAATTAACAGTTTTTCCTAATTCCTGCAACCTGTGTTCAACTGCTGCATGACTTCCCTGCCTGATGTCTCTTTAACAAATTTCTGTTCAGTTTTGATTTTCAGTTGTGCTTAGAGAATTCACAACTTTTCCAGACCCACATTATTATTGCTCCATAAGTCTCAATTAAACCATGATTTTAGAAGAGGTAAGTCGTCTGATAACTGAAAAGTTTTTGCATTCTGATAAACCTCTCCATTGATGAAATAGTCTGAAGCAGACCAAATAAAACTGAATTAGAATAGGCCCAGGTTAAATGGATGCCAGCACTCCCTTGTGACTTTCCAGGTCCACAGAAAAAAAATGGGGAAGAAAGACCAGAAAATCACGTTTGTTCTCTGAGCAGTTTACATACACTACGGAAGTGGTCTTGAGCATCTCTATGTAGGGGCACCATTTGGCAGGCTTTCTGGTAGGCAACTCTCAGGGGAAGGGACTTGGGATGGAAATTTCTACACAAACATTCCAAACTCTTTGGATATATGGATGCCAGGGACTGAGGTGAAGCCTCAGTCCAGACTCTTTGGGAATACGTGTACAAGGGGCTGGGGTGATGCTTCCATCCAAACACTAAGTATGATTTATTTTTTGTAATTTGTAAACTATTCATAAAACAATTTCAGATAATATCCCCATCCAAGAATTTAATAACATTTCATTTGGAAATTTAGGAGAGATATATGACCTACCAGGGACTTTCTTAGCCATTCTTAGCCATAGCTGCTATCAGTTTAATAATTCACATAATATCTTTAAAGAAATGGTTTGACAATAGATTCAGAAATAAAGAAAAACTTTTAAAAATGATATAGACATTACAAACTACTAATAAGAAGTTGGCTGAGAGGATCCATACCATTAAAGATGATAATTTTAATTTGACAGACACAATTCACTCTGTGTCAATTGGTTATGAAACCTTACAAATGTCACTGAGAGATTAACTAAAATAATTCATATTGTTGAAACTGACAATCAAATTATGTTAAAAAAAATTATGGGGGCTGGAGAGGTGGCTCAGAGGTTAAGAGCATTGCCTGCTCTTCCAAAGGTCCTGAGTTCAATTCCCAGCAACCACATGGTGGCTCACAACCATCTGTAATGAGGTCTGGTGCCCTCTTCTGGCCTTCAGGCATACATGTAGACAGAATACTGTATACATAATAAATAAATAAATATTTAAAAAAAATTATGGCAAGCTAGCTTCACTCCTCTGTGAAGGCCCAAAAATGGGAGACTTTTTCCACCTTGTGTGAAGGTCACAGAATTTAGCTTGTTCAAAGTTATTGACAAGTGTTGCTATGCATCCTGTACAAGGGTGTGGTTACTTGGTCTTTTGACATTAAGATGATCCATACAGGTTGATCCATTCCACCCTGACCAAAGGTCAGGAAATTCAAACATACTTTTTCTTTTTCTTTTGAAATAGGAGTTTTAACCTTGGGAGTAGCTGCCTTCAGGATACTTGGTCTAGGGTAGGTTCACTTCCTGAACAACAAAATGCTTTTCTCATGGATTAATGACTTAATGACTCAAAGTATTGAAGCAAATAACTGTTGTCCTTTGTATCATGTTTAAGTGGTCTTTTGTCTTCTTTCCCCTGTTATATTGGGGTATAAAAGTGTATAGAAAATTAAACACAGAAAAAATTCAGTATTTACTGAAACTCTCTCCTGGTACTATCCTATGTTCCTGTTTTATAATTTTTACTCACGTCTCCATTACCTTTACTTATTTTTCTAATCCCCATGCTACTACCCTGGTAAGTGGTATTTTTGTTGAAGCTGGTCTCTGACACTCTTAAAAGGCAATCTACATGTCATCCAAATAATCTGTAAGGGTGTTGGAATCATGTGACCATGACAGAACCAGAGATTAATTGATTTGATGAAACCATTAGAAATATTCACAGGTCAAGAACTTTAGACTTTAAAGTCTGTGATAAAAAAAAATTGAATCGATTTAGAAACTCGTCAGAACATATAAACAAGGAGAGGAGGTACAAGCAAAAGACATTAGGAAAGATTTAGCATTGTAAGTACCTCTCAGAATCAAAGATGACTTACCAATAGATTTTGCTACTTATTCTGTTACTACCTCTGAAAAGCCAGAAAATACTCAATATCCAAAAGGATATACAGAATGTAAATGTAAACCTATATGCATGGAAGATCTAAAGGATATTAAGCAAAGAATAGCATCTTATGGCATGCATTCACTATATGTGAAGTTGATAAAGACATGGACTTCAAGAAATAAAGTTACTCTACATGATTGTCTTCAATTATTCTCTTCTGTACTAGACCATGGTCCATAGCTTCAGCAAGAGTTTTTGGTGAAAAAATGTTAAGGCCCTTGAACAACAAGGTATAGTCAGAGGTTTTGAAACCTTCCAAGATCAATTTCTTGGTGAGGGACCGTATTCTGACTAAATAGTCAAGCTATATACAATGAACACATGTGTACCTATGCCATACAGGGGACTTGAATACTTGGGACATGATTTAAGAACCAGGAAAATTAATATAATCATATATTAGGTTATAAAAGGCCCAAGAGAACTATTTACAAAGATTACCTAAAGCTGTACAAGTATGGATAGCATTTCCTGAATCTAGAAAAGTACTCCTTGAATTTCTGGCTTTTGCAATTACTAATTTAAAATGCATAAGGATACTTGGTCCCTTAAGTATCATATCATCACCAATGGATGAATGGATCCTAAACATGGTCGATATTCAGTCTTCTGGCTATAACCCTAATGATTGGATAGAAGCAATTTCCAAAAGTATGAAGAGACATCAAAAAGGCAAATACTTTGTGATAGGTCATCTAAGAAAGGATTTTAGTAGAAAAGGTGTTCCTAGAAATAGCATTATAGCAATCAGCCAATAAAAATCCCCAACTTTCTGAAGATACAGCCATGTTTGACACTGGACCAATGAGTGTAGAGCAAAGGAGACAAACAAAGTAACCCTTTATCATTGGGAAATTCCATGAGGGGCCTCTCACAGGCCCCCAGGTTGAACATGGTCCATCCATTTCCAGTTACTCTGGAGGACACATCTCCAAAAGATATTAGAAAATTCAGTGTCTGTTATTAAAAAAATAATGCTTTTAATGATAAAATAACCCTGGAGGATCAATAAAAAATTCCAACAGAAAATAGAAAATGTATATCTTGGCAGACTTCTATAAATGATCAAAGACCAAAGCTGAGAATATGAATTAATAACATTATAACAGAAGACTTATTAGACACAGGTGCAGATGTCACTATTGTTATTCCAGCATTATCAGTTGGAGCTAAGAGAGAATCAACTTTGATTGAAGAGAAATAACAGAAGTCACATATGGAGCATGTTGATCTGAATCTTAACTGAATTCTGACATATTACCTCCAAACATTCCCCTACATAAATTTTAATGCAGAGGGAAGATATTATCTTAGAATGAATCATTTTTATGACATAAATGAAATAAAACATTAAAAACTGATGTGGAAACTATATCTGAATTAATTATAAAAAATGGTGACTTTGTCAGTTAACAGGAATAGACCCAGCAGAAATTGTAATGCTTTTACTAAGGATGAAATCAATAAATTATGGGAAGACAGTGAACCCTGGCAAAGAGTCTGCACAAACTTTTGGTGGGAGATTAATAACAGTTAGCCCAAAACTGAGAGAATTTAACTTATAAAAAGAGCTAATTGGATCCTTCCTTCTATTGTACAGGACACACCAATAACCAGAGCACCTAAATTCTATACTGATGCAGATTAATCAGGAAGGGCAGGTTGAAAATAAGGAGATTTAAGTAAGGTGAAACAAAGTCTTATAATTCTGTCCAAAAGTCAGAATTATTTGCTATTCTCATGAAGACAGAGGATTTTAAAGAACCTCACAGCATAGCTACTGATTGGCAGTAAGCAGAAATTTGTTTTCCATATTGAAACTACTAAATTTATTCTAGACGATAGATAATTGACCTTATTCTTTATTCAGGTTTAAGATACAATCAAGAAGAGGTTTTATCACATATAAATAGCACATACCTGATCCCAGGTCCTCTAACACAAGGTAATACAGAAATCAATTGATTACTGACTGGAAATGTTCTGGATGCCTCAGAATTTCATTTAAAACATCATGTCAAAAGGAAGTTTAAAAGGGGAGTTTTTTCTACTGCATAGCACCAACCAAAGGAATTATAAGAAGAGGTCCAACCTGTTATTTATGCAATCATACACCATTATCTGCAGGAAGTAACCCAAAGGATACTAAAAGCAAGGAAACCTGGCAGATCAATGTTCCTTTTTTTAGAATTTGATAAACTAATATATGTACACCATACTATTGAAACTTATTCAAGTTTTCAATGGGCAATTGCTTTGAGTTCTGAATAGACTGATTTGGTAATCACAAATTTACTAGAAGTTATAATCAATATGGATATACCTATACAAATAAAGAGAAACAATGCTCCAGCATATGCCTTGATAAAAATGAAACATTTTTGTTTATTATAAAGCATATTATAGGTATACCAAACAACCCTACTTGTCAGACAGTTATAAAAAGATCAAATTGAACTCTAAAGGATATGTTAAACAAACAGAAAGAGATGATAAAGACCCCCAGAAATACTGCATAATGATTTATTAAACTTGACTTTTCTTAATGCTTATAAGAAAGGAAAAACAGTTGCAGAGAGACATTGGATAAGTGATGAAATTTCTGAATTAACTCAGCCAGTGTTGACCTCAGAATAGAAACGAGAAGATGTGTTATGTTGGGGAAAGAGTTTTGCTCTTGTTTACACAGAAGAAAAGCTACAGATTAACCAAAATTTATTGAGATTTTGTTTGAAAAGGAGAAACCTCTGGCTAGAGAGAAATGACAGCGCATCCACAAAGGTGACAATCATACAGGTTTTTGGAAAATCTCATGAGTGTTGGGGAAGGGTTCTGTTCTTGTGTTTGAAATTCTCCATCTTCACAAAGGCAAGAGACTTTGTACATCTGGTTGCTTAAACAAGAAAAGAGAGCTATCCAGAAAGAATCACTAAACAAACAGAAATCTTAATTATTATACCAATATCCTCTGCAGGATGTAAACATACAAATCTCCCTACTTCTCAGTATAATGGTAGTTGTGACTCACTTAAAAATCAAAGCTAGCTTTAGAGTCCAATGGTGGCTCTCCTTTGTTAAATGCAAGCATGTTGTTAAAAGAAAAATTCAGATTTTCTGTCTCATATTAGGAGCCACTTGTTGTGGGACAGAAGGAAGATAATAGGGACTAAGGTTATCAAAACTCTCTTTTCAAAATTTTGCATCTCCTCATATATATTTTCATGTCTGTGGTATCCTTCTTTGAAAATATGTCTTTTGAAATTCAAACTTTCCGTTTTGATATAAAAATTAAGTTTTCTACAGCGAACAATAAAATTTATTTGAACTCTCCAGGAAGAAGATGGGGCCTCACAACAATGAATCTGCCTGGTTCATATGATGCCATTCATCTGATAGCACCACCCAAAGATTGGTTTTGGGCTACAAACTGCTCAGAACAATTTTGAGGTTGTTAGCTGAGATGATCCAGTTTCACAGACTACTCTAGCCAGGACTTAAGACAAGCCCTGCACTTTTGCATTATACATAGACTAGACAAAAAATGATACAGACACCTCTCCCAGAACTTGACAATTTAAAAAAATTTTCTTTCAGGATCCCTAAAGATAATGTTACCCCCAAAAAACCATAAAGCAAATTTAAGATTTTGACACCCACATTCACAAGAGTTGGGGTGGGTGGTTTCTGGTTATTCAATGGATTATGTGTATTATAGATATTACAGGAAAAATGGGTAGATTATTGAATATACCCTGAAAAGTAAAAGGGAGAATATAAGAAGGCAAACCCAAAGAAAAACATGTAGTTATCCTCCTGGCTATTGGAAGTAGACAAGATTGCCAGGCAAAAATTGAGAGCTGGCAGGTTGGGGTGGGAGTGGATGGGGAGAGAGAAGTGAGAAGGGGAGGATGGGGAGAGCTTGGGGGAATGGGACGGTTGGGATAAAGGAAGAGTAGATATGGGAGCAGAAAAGTATATATCTTAATTAAGGGAGCCATTTTAGGGTTGGCAAGAGACTGGACTTTAGAGGGGTTCCCAGGTGTCCAAGGAGATGACCCCAGCTTGTTCCTTGAGCAGCTGAGGAGAGGGCACCTGAACTGGCCTTATCCTATAGCCACACTGATGAATATCTTGCATAGAACCTTCATCTGGCGATGGATGGAGATGGAGACAGAGACCCACATTGTAGCACTGGACTGAGCTCTCAAGGTCCAAATGAGGAGCAGAAGGAGGGAGAACATGAGCAAGGAAGTCAGGACCGAGAGGGGTGCACCCACCCACTGTGACAGTGGAGCTGATCTAATGGGAACTCACCAAGGCCAGCTGGACTGGGACTGATGGAGCATGTGATCAAACCGTACTCTCTGAACGTGGCTGACAAGGAGGGCTGACTGATAAGCCAAGGACAATGGCACTGGGTTTTGATTCTACTGCATGTATTGGCTGTGTGGGAACCTAGTCTGTTTGGATGCTCACCTTCCTAGGCCTGGATGGAAGGGGAAGGACCTTGGACTTTCCACAGGGCAGGGAACCCTGTCTGCTCTTTGGACTGGAGATGGCGGAGGAGGGGGAATGGGGGGAGGGGGAAGGAAATGGAAGGAGGGAAGGAGGTGAAAATTTGTAATAATAATAATTAAAAAAATGCAAAAAATAGATATAAGATAAAATGGTAGATTATTGAATATACTTTAAAAAGCAACTATTAGTTTTAAACATTTTAGATTAGATTGGACTTTTGTATATTGTATAGAAATTCTGTGTATACAAATTTGAGATTAATTTTGTTAAAACATAGTGTACATATATTTCTATACTTCTTCAAGGTATTGTACCTACACCTTTCATTTAAGAATGTAATAAAAGTCTCTAGTCCTTTAAATTATTATTACCAACTACTTAGGATATGAAGGAAATATGGGTTAGTAGTTAATCACCTAGTATAATCAAATTTGTAGTCACATTAGGTATATTTTCAAGGTCAAATAAAGATATATTTTAGATAGACATGTCATCTTCAAACACTTCAGATAACTATAGATAATGGCATTTAATGTTTTAGTAACCTAGGTTCTGTGTTTTGTATGGCAAGGAGACATATCTTCTCCTAGGAGCACTAATTTACTTCAGAGAAGATAATGGGTATTAAAGAAGCTCCACGTGGAATTTACTTTATTTGTGGCAAATGTAAGCCATTGTGCAAGAAAATGTCATTGCCTTGACTGAACATGATTCTTTCCTAACCGGACAATGAGGACACAAAAGAGAGTGATTGTTAAACATTGTCAAGACAAGGAGGGATACCCTGCAAAATGTGTTTTACAGAAATATCTGTTGGATATGGTAGTCCTGTTAGCAAAAGATGGAGATGTTCCAATGTTGCAGAGGAAATTTGAGTGACCGTCTTGGAAGCCAGCTGTTTCTATCATTGCTCACAAATTTTAGATGCTGCTTGTGTGTAGTTCCTCCTTACTCAATATTATTTTCTTCTAGGGTCTCTGAGGGAGTTGAAGACTAGATAGTTATATTTATAGTTTTTCTTTTTTACCTGATGCAGAAAGCAAGATGTGATCAAAAGTAAATTAGTTACAAGACTTTAGAGTCACCAGGATAGGATCAATATCAAGAATTTTCTCTGAATTTATCAAGTACAAATGGACTAGACACTGGTGATGTATTTATTGCCTGTATATATTATACATAGTTATTGTACTTGTATGTAGCTTTTTCTTATATTATTTATAACTTTTTTATTTTATAGACATAGGAAAAGATAGTGATATTTCATTTGCATTTTAATAAATAAAACTTGTCTGAAGATCAAAGAGCACCACTGGTCAGTCTTACACACCAGTCAGTGGTAACATATACCTTTATTCCAGTGTCCATACTAGTTTGCCATGGAAACTGAGCAGTGCATACCTTTAATTCCAGACCTAGAGAAGTATATGATGGGAGGAGAGAGCTCACAGAGTCTCATTCTGAGTTTACCTGGAGGTAGGATCACCATTTTATGACTGAGGTTGAGTTAATAGTCAGTGGCTTACTGCATTGCTTTTCTGGTTTTCTAGCTCAACCATAATATCTGTCTCTGAGATTTTATTAGTCATTCTTCACCTAAACGTTATAAAGGCAATCTAAAGCATGAACATAGGCATGTTAAATTAAATGTAGAGAAACTCAAAGCAATTGTACTATAACCAAGAACAAGACAAGGTTGTCTTCAATTCCCTCAATGTCCATTCAATATAGTATCCAAAGTTTTAGTAGAGCAATAACAACACAAGGAGATGAAGTGGATACAAATAGGAAAATAAGAGGTCAGAATATCTCTATTTCCTGTGATAATACACAGCTGCCCATGGAGAACTCTAAAAGCTAATAAACACTTTCAGCAAAGTAACTAGATACAAAAATCAGTAGCCATCCTACATACATATGACAACCTAACAAAGAAATCAGGAAAACAGCACCCTTCTTAATAGCATCAAATATTATAAAGTATCTTGCAGTAACTCTAACAAAGAAAGTGAAGGAATTTTATGATAAAAACTTGAAGAAAGAGAAGATATCAGATGATGAAAAAATATCTAATTTTCATGGCTAAGTAGAATTAACATAATAAAAACAGCCAAAAGCAATCTACAGTTTTAGTTCAATGCCCAATACAAGTCTTCACATATCTTGAAAGAGCAATTCTCATCTTCATTTGGAAACATAAAAAATCAAGGATATCTAAAAGTGGAGTGAGGAAAGAACTACTGGGAGTATTCCCATTCCTAACTTCAAGTGTCACTATACAGTCAAAGAGGTTCAAACTGGATGGTATTGTCATAAAAACAGACATGATGATGAAAGGAATTGAACTAAATATCCAGACATAAATCCACATATATGTGGGCACTTGACTTTTTATAAAGAAGCCAAGAATACATACTGCAAAGAAAAAAGAATCTTCAACAAATGGTGCTGATCAGATTGGATGTTAGCATGTAGAAGAAGGCAAATATTTCCATACTTAAATCCCTGTACAAACCTCAACTCCAAATAGATCAAAGACCTCAAAATAAAACCAGATACACTGAATCTGATAGAATGGATATCAGGGAATAGTCTTGCATGCATCATCACAGGAGACTTACTGAACAGTAAACCATTAATATAAGCACTAAGGTCAACAATTATTAACAGGGACCTCATGAAACTGAAAAGTTTCTATAAGTCAAAGAACACCATCAATTAGATAAAGCTTCAGCCTACAAAGTAGGAAGAATTTTACCAAGCCACATCTGATAGAGAACTAATATTCACAATGTAAAAAGAAATCAAGAAACTTGATGTCAAAAATCAAATAATCCAATTTAAAATTTGAGTACAGATATAAACAGAGAATTATCAATATAGAAAACTCAAATGGCTGAGAAACATTTAAAGAATACAATCTCCACATCCCTCAGAGAAATGCAAATCAAAAGCACTTTGAGATTCCATCATACGCCTTTCTGAGTTCTTAAGTTCAATAATACAAGTGATAACTTATGCTAGTGATGTTGTGCAGTCAGGAAAACAGTCCTCATTGCCAGTGGTAGTGTAATTTTCCCTATAGAAATTAGTATTGTGCTTCCTCAGAAATATGGGTATCAATCTAAGTCAAAACCAAGCTATACCACTTTTGGGCATGTGCCCAAAGGATGCTTCATCATTCTATAAGAACACTTACTTATTCTTGTTCCTTGGTACTGTATTTATAATATACAGAAATTACAAACAACTTGCATGTCCCTCAATACAAGAATGGATAAAAAAAAATATGGTACATTTACACATTAGAATATTACTCAGCTTGAATAAAAACAAAAAAGGCAAGAAGAAAGACAAAAAAGAAAGGAAAACAATATCATGAAACTTGCAAGCAAGTGAACAGAACTAGAAAAAAATCATCCTGAGTGAGGTGACCCAAACCCAGAAAGAAAAATATGATGTGTATATGTTTGTATATAGAGATATTACCATTAAGTAAATTTTTAAGCAGTCAATAGACCCAGAGTTGTTAGCCATACAGGAAGTGACTAATTGGGATACATGTATCTCCAAGGGAAGTAGAGCAAAATTATTGGGTAAACATGGAGGTACAAGAATAGGAGTGTAAGGTGGGAAAGGGGTGGTGATTCAATTGAGGGGAGAGATTGTTAGAACTAAAGAACATTGAAGGAACATTTGCAGAGAAGTATGGAAACTTAATGCTGTGACATAGTAAGGTGTTCCTAATGTTAGAAATAAGGAGGGAGATGGCAATAAACAAAGCTTCCAGTAACTAAACTAGGTTTTATCCAATTGTGTTGTTGGTCAAAGGGGTTCCATGGAAATCTCCAACAACCCAGTTCCAAGTGGCAGGGAAGTTGTAGAAAGAAAAAAAAAACTAACCCATAGCTGTTGAGAGACATTGGAAATGCTAACCTTTGGTCACAGTCAGAACTGCTGATCATGAGTAAAGAAAACCCTTTGTTAAAAACTAGTTGCTGACATAGCTGTTGACTGTCAGTCCCATTTCTTTAGGTTTATAAATTCATATTTAATTTCTACAAATCTGTTTCTGTACCCTTCACCTGAAGAGTCAAAGCACTCTCATGATGTTTCCAGAGTGCCTAATTTACTTTCCCTTTGCTACTACTGGTTTGTATAACTGGAACTTTCAAACTCCTTTTACTAAGAAGCCACAAGCTCTAACAGTCCTTCTTGATACTGTTTTGGTCACCCATCAGTCCACCTGAGATGACTATCAACACCTCTTACCCATGTGATTTGCCACTGAGGAAAGGAACAAACTCTGGCTAGCATGGTGCAAGCTGGTTCCAGGACAAGATGGTTGCCCCAGAGATGATGAGGTGACTATTAATAATGCATTCCTCACCTCTTGGCCTAAGTAGGATGGGATTATATCACCTCTGATGGTACAGACAGGCTAAAGGTCTTTCACCAGATTCTTGTGGATGGTCTTCTATCAGCTTCTAAACAGCCCACAAATTTGTCTAAAGGGAGTTAGAAAGTGCAGGAAAAGAATTAATCATGGGGAGCATTTCT
Organism: Alexandromys fortis; assembly: GCF_014885135.2. Lineage (NCBI taxonomy): Eukaryota > Metazoa > Chordata > Mammalia > Rodentia > Cricetidae > Alexandromys > Alexandromys fortis. Next base: position 8,223,667 of record NW_026068008.1, read on the forward strand.
TAAATGTTTGTTTGAAGTTTGTTGTACTTATACTCCTGAGGCTCTAGAGAATCATGTGGCAGTCCATCTGGCTTTCCTTGACCAAGCAGCCCAATATATAAAAAGAAAAGTCCAGCAGCTCAGTGAATATGAAGGTGAAAAGTTGTCTGAATTGATTGCTATAGACACAAAAGTTTATCAAATCAGAGAAGCATCCAAAAAGATGAAAACTTGGGGACTAGTTAAGGTCTTACTAGCAGTTAAGAGCCAGGGACCTGATGGGTTTAGTGAATGCTGGTAGTCTCAAATATCCGAAAGGCAGTGAGATGATAAGTGCCTTGAGTGCTCCCCTCAAAATAATTAATGAGAATATTGCAATAAATGGGTCATTGTGTTGTGCTTAAGTTGAGACCCCCAGAGAGACCACCACTGTAATCCAGTCAAGTCCAGAATGCAAAAGCAAGGTTTTTTTTTTTAGCTAGCTGGGAGTTCTCCCATGCAACACAGTGCAGTAGGGAGAGCTCCTATTCATCTTTTGCAGTCGACATATATAGGCAAAAACTGCAAGCCAGGGTTACTTAGGGTCAAAGGGGTTGGTTTTGCTAAGTACATATTATGGACTACTTCTTCAGTGCAGGGTATGGATTACTTCTGCTTCTGTGCATGTTCCCAGGCCTCACACCAACCAGTTATTTCTTCTCTTGTCTAAACCACAAAGCTGGGTGTTGACAGGGAGCTAGCTGCTAGGGACAGTTGGTCTGCACTTTTGTAAAGGTTCCTGTTTCCAGATAACTCTTAATGCTGCAAAGAGCTCAAAGCCACTGTCTTAACCAGCTCCTAAGCAATCAAAGCTTTTTTTAAAATATATATATATTTTATATATATGTCCTTACATTTCCCACTTCCCTTGTAACTTGGGGGACCCATCTTGGTTCCCCTTAGGGCCAAGTGGGAGCAACATATCTTTTCTCTATTATATCGAGAGGGACATAGTTCTGTAAAAAGAGAATTTCTTTCCTAAACCTGCACAGAGTCTTCTCTGTAAGGGAGTTCCCTTTTGAATTAGCATCTCAACCAGGGATTATACGACAATGTATTCTTTTAACTGCTTCCAGTGTCTTTGGGCATCAAGAGTTAACAAAGGTGAAATGCTAGTCAAAAACAAAGAGAAAATTTAGGCAATGGGGTATTTATCAGGATCATCTGGTTTGTGGACTCTGTTGAAGAGCCAGGGAGCATTCACATTGCCCAAACTGGTATGTAAATCTCTGGACCTTATCAAATGCCTTTCAGAAGAAACTCATGTGAACTATTACTAAGTTGGCTTGACTGTCTCTCCCCTAGCCTATTCCTATAAAAACAAATTCTGGTGTCCATTCTGGGATTGTGAATCATGGGCCCTCTTTTGGAATGTTGTTAAGAACTTCTTTCTAAACAATATTAGTAGTTACATCACAAGACCTATATACTGTAACCCTATCATATCAAAATTAAGAAATTAGGTGCTGTGTACCCACAAGCTAATAATCCCTGAGATTTAGGAAGATCCTGGGGATTTAAGATATGGGAAACCAGATATGACCTCGGAATGATATTTACCATATCATGATAAAAAGTTAAACCCCCATCCTCCACATACGACCTCTACAGGAACTCCTCCAACCTCAACCTGACCCCATCCACATACCCACATCTCAGCACAGCTTGTACCTGGGAGGCCCCTTTACCCTGGGAGACCTTAGAGGAAATGCCTCTGCTTCTACTCATATAACTGCCCCTTAGTCAAAACTGCCTATTTGTCTATATGCAAAAAAGGTGTATGTTTCCTGCGGGTCTGCAAATACTCTTAAATTAAATAACTCCCATCAGCTAGTCACCACGGGATTACATTCCTATGTATCAATCAGCCTTTTCACCATGGGAAACTGTTACAAGCAGTGGGGACCCTTGTTTATCCCTGCCGCCTGGCTAGCTTAGCCCCGAAAATAACCACACAGAAACTTTACTCATTAAAACACTGCTTGGTCCATTAGCTCTAGTTTCTTATTTGCTAATGTTTACATCTTAATTTAACCCATTTTTATTAATCTGTGTATCACCACATGACTGTGGCTTACCGGCAAGATTCTAACCAGTGTCTGTCTCAGGCAGAAGATCTCATTCTGCCCTTCTTCCCAGCATTCAGTTCTGTCTTCTCCACCTACCTAAATTCTGCCCTATCAGGCACAAAGCAGTTTCTTTATTCATTAATCAATGAAAGCAACACGTGAACAGAAGAACCTCCTATACCAGGAAACCAATCTGAACTCTGTGTCTTGGTATACATTGTTTCACAAATACATTACTATGAGGGCCCATCTGACTGGGAACATTTGCACTCTTTCCCAGAGAGACTACATAAGAGAGCAACACAAATCCTTGTATGAGTGGTGCTAGTAGTAAGTATTGTAGGTTCAGCGGTATTGATTACTAGTCAAGCCAGTTATAATAGGCTCTCTGAAGCCGTAGAGAAAGTCTTATTTTGCATCCAGTCATCAACTGCATATCTAGAACAACAAATAGACTCTAGCAGAAATGGTTCTACAAAACATAAGAGGATTAAGCTTGCTACTCCTAAGACAAGTAGGGCAATTCTGGTTATTTTGATGTTAACTGCTCAGGTGCTGTTAAAAACAGTCCTCAAGAGCTCAAAGTAAGCCTTTTTGAAAAGAATAAAGAAAGGCTACAATCATTTTCCTGGCTCCATAAGCTTCTTGACTTTTTCCCATGGTTAACAACCTTAATATCTGCTACTGCTGGTCTGTAGCTCATTCTTTAGATACTCTTAACGGTTGGTCCATGTGTGTATATATATATGTACATATATATATGCATGTGTATATATATATAATATATATATAATATATAGATATATATATATATAATATAAGATATATATATATATAGAGAGAGAGAGAGAGGAATCAAAGAATCAAAGGTTTGATTCTGGTTATAATTCAAGAGGAGAGATTGAAGGGAAGTGTTTGGGAATATAAATGTAGAAATAAAAGTATAAATTCATAAGCCTAAAGAAATGAGAATTGGCAGTCAACTCTGTCAGCAACTAGGGAATAACTTTTAACAATGTGTTTCCTTTACTCATGACAGGCAGCTCTGGCTATGACCAAAGGTTAGCTTTTTAAAAAGACTCTCTGCAGATACAGGTTAATTTTTTTATGATAACTCCTCTGCCACTTATAACTGACAACTGCCTTGAACCAAAGTTACCTTTTAATAGTGGTTCGTGCACAACCCCCATCCCATAAACTTTAACCAAATATCCCTACATGATTTTTGGCTTTGCATTGTTTTGTATCCTTCCCTGTTATGGGAAACCACTTGTGCTAGAAAAAAAAAAAAAAAGTAAAGTTCTTTGTAAACACTGTTAACTGTAAAAGAAATCTGCAAGCTTATGTCAACATAATTTAGTTAAAACCTTGTTATCAATAATTGTAAATTTTAAAATTCCTTAAGCATTTTTAACATTTAACATTTTTAACCTTGACATTGTAAAACGTCCTTTGTCCATGCCTAATGCCTATAAAAGGGGGCACTGAACCCACTCCCTTTGCCACAGTTTCAGAAACCTAAATTCTGACTGTGTTCCAAGTTATCTGATAAACTTTGGCCTGCAGTGATTATTGGAATAAAGTTTGCTTCTAATTTTATAGACTTTCTTGGTAAGTCTCCATTGTTTTTGTGCCCCCAAACTCAACAAAGGATGCAGTCAAAGTAGCTTTTTATCCTCTCGGCTGTATTCCATAAATTCCATTGCTGTCTGCAACCCCTCTGATAAATTTCAGGGCCTTTGCAAAAGTAAGCTGAATGGACCTAGCAAGCCAGGGGGGTACATAGCTGAGAATTGCTTAGGCAAATGGTTTCTTCAGACAAATGCAGAAAAGTTTTATTAAGCAGAAATTGACTTGCTAGAGGTATAACTTATTTTTTTAATTTATTTATTTTTTATTGAAAATTTCTACCTCCTTCCCTCCTCTCACTTCCCTCCCCTCCCCACACTCTCCCTCTCACTCCCTCTCCAGTCCAAGGAGCAGTCAGGGTTCCCTGCCCTATAGGAGGTCTAAGGTCCTCCCTGTTTCCCCCAGGTCCAGGAAAGTGAGCATCCAAACAAACTAGGCTCCCACAAAGCCCGTCCATGCAGTAGAATCAAAACCCAGTGCCATTGTCCTTTGTTTCTCCATTAGCCTCCACCATCAGCCACATTCAGAGAGTCCGATTTGATCAGCTCCATCAGTTCCAGTCCAACTGGCCTTGGTGATCTCCCATTGGTGATCTCTCAGTGGGTGGACGCCCCCTAGCGGTTCTGACTTCCTTGCTCATGTTCTCCCTCCTTCTGTTCTTCATATGGACCTTGGGAGCTCAGTCCAGTGCTCCAATGTGGGTCTCTGTCTCTATCTCCATCTATCGCCAGATGAAGGTTCTATGGTGATATGCAAGATATTCATCAGTATGGCTATAGGTAAGGGCCAGTTCAGGCACCCTCTCCTCTGCTGCCCAAAGAACAAGCTGGGGACATCTCGTTGGACACCTGGGAACCCCTCCAGAGTCAAGAGGTATAACTTATGTAACAATAAAAGTAGGCTTTGTAAAGGCACATCAGTCAGTCCGCTGATACTGGCTCCCCTAGTTGCTGTTGTTAAAAACCTGAATTACATTCTGCACTGACCTCTTTTCTTTGAAGGACCCTCACAAAAGAGAACACCAACAAAAGTATGTATGCAGAGGACATATTGCAGACCTCTGTAGGTCCTATACATGCTACTTCAGTCTCTGTGAGTTCATATGAGATTTGTCTGTTATTTTAGAGAGCCTTGTTTTTCTGGGGCCTTCCTCCCTTTTGTCATCCCTCATGCCTTCTGCTCCTCTTCACCAGGATTCACTAACCTTTGAAAGGAGGGATTTTATGGAGACATATTGCTTAGGCCTGTGTGTTCTGAGGTCACTCTCTTTGCATAAAGTTTTGCTGTTGGTCTCTGTATTGTTTTCCCACCTGCTGCAGGAACAAGCCTCTCTCATCATGGTGGAATAAGGCATTGGTGTATGAGTATAGCAGAATATCCTCAGGACTCACTGTGTTACATTTTCTTTTTTTTATTTTTTTATTGATAATAAGAATAAGAAAAAAAAAGTTTCCACCTCCTCCCAGCCTCCCATTTTCCTCCCCCTCCCCTCACTCTTCTCCCCCTCCCCCCACTCCTCTCCCCCTCCCCCCACTCCTCTCCCCCTCCCTCTCCAATCCAAAGAGCAGTCAGGGTTCCCTGCCCTGTGGAAAGTCCAAGGTCCTCCCCCCTCCGTCCATGTCTAGAAAGGTGAACATCCAAACTGGCTAGGCTCCCACCAAGCCGGAACATGAAGTAGGATCAGAACCCCTTGCCATTGACCTTGGCTTCTCATCAGTCCTCATTGTTCACCTGTCAGAATGGCTAAAATCAAAAGCACCGATGATAGTTTTGCTGGAGAGGTTGTGGAGAAAGGGGTACACTCATCCATTGCTGGTGGGAATGCAATCTTGTGCAACCACTTTGGAAATCAGTGTTTCGGTTTCTCAGGAAATTCAGGATCAACCTACCCCTGGACCCAACAATACCACTCTTGGTAATATACCCAAGAGATGCCCTATCATATGACAAAAGCATTTGTTCAACTATGTTCATAGCAGTATTATTTGTAATAGCCAGAACCTGGAAACAACCTAGATGCCCTTCAATGGAAGAATGGATGAAGAAAGTGTGGAATATATACACATTAGAGTACTATGCTGCGGTAAAAAACAATGACTTCTCGAATTTTGCATGCAAACTGTATTACATTTTCTAAGTAGTATTTGGATTTACCCTAGGTCTCTGAACTATCTAGACTTTTATTGTTAACCAAATTAGTATCGGGTAGGGGTTCTGTCTGTGCTGTTTGTGCAGGTCTGTTGAAAAAACGGGGGTAATTGCAGAATATAATTCCGAGTTTAACAACAGCAGAAGAAATCAGTCTCAATGGACTGATCAACATGGCTTTGCAAAAGCCTACTTTTATTGTTACACAAATTATACTCTAAGAAGTCAATTTCTACATGGCAAATCCTCTTATCTGGAGTTGTGTGAAGGCACCATAAATGCCTAAGCAATTCTTAGCAGTGAGACATCCTGGTTTGCCTGTGTCCTCTAAGACTGTTTTTCAAAGGTTCTGAAATTATTTCAGGAAGAACTCAGATAAGAAGCATTGACTTTAAGCAAAATGTAACAATCACTGACTTTAAACAAAAAGTAGACCAAAGCATTGATGCTATCACTTTGGAATTCGAGCCAGCTACAACGGGTCTGGCCCCACTACATAGTATAAAAAGTTCATTGTTACACTATTGTAGGAATCCTGAATGTATAAGGAAGTGGGTCTTTGATTTTTGTGACTTCCCTTGGAACTCTTCTCTTTTTCTGTTGATTTGTCTTATCCAACTTTGATGTGATGGTTTATGCTTTATGCCTATTATATTTTATTTTTAATATGTTTTGCCATCTCTTAGAAGGCTATTCTTTTTAAATGAAACAAAAAGGCAGTGGATATAAATGGGAGATGAGATGGAGCGAGAGGAACCAGGAGGAATAGAGAAAAAGGAAACTGTATTCAGATTAGATTGTATGAGAAAAGAAGCTCTGTTTAATTAAAGGGAAAAAAAGATTTTTTTTTCTCAAAGAACACAGCCCAAAGGCTCCCACACATGTTTCAAAACTTCAGAATTCTGGTGAAGGACACCCACATGCCCACCTGAGGCTGATAGCTCTTTGTGTGGATAAATGGTGAGCAAATAAAGGGTGAGGAGCCAGGTGATGTTATGCCTGTGTCAAAAAAAATTCCACAGGTCGGGATTCCAATGTAAAGCACAAGAGGGTTGTTAATATTCAAATGAGTTTGGACTACACCTCCAGCATACCAATGCAGTGGGTGAGGGGAACTAAAGGGGAAGTGCTGCGACCATGATCCTTCAAATCCTGTTGTCTTGGGACTGGGTAAGGAAGGCATAAGGTAAGGTAGCTTCTGAAACCATTGGTCAGTTTTGGGGTATGAAAGCCCTAGCAAAATGCCATTAATAACTGACAAGATATCTTCAAGGACAGGAGGCCTCCTAGGAACATCTGAATCTCATTAAATTTCATGGCCCTGCTCCCTAACTCTTTAATTGGCTGTTTTCGGAGTATTCATTCAAATGTCACTATCACAGCACAATTCTGGAGCTGAGATAGGCCCCTGCCCTTTGCATGGCTTATGATGAAGCCCCTTCTTTAAAAGAAGTTTTCAAAGTCAGATACTCACAGTGACAGTGGCACATGTTTTTAATACCAGCACTCGAGAGGCCGAAATAGACAGATCTCCTTTGAGTTTCAGGCCACCCTGTTCTACAGAGTGTGTTCCAGGATTGACTCCAAAGCTACAGAGAAACCCTGTCTCAAAAAAATTTAAATGATGAAGTATGGGAGAGAGAGTGAGAGAGAGCGAGAGCGAGAGAGCGAGAGAGAGAGAGAGAGAGAGAGAGAGAGAGAGAGAGAGAGAGAGAGAGAGAGAGAGAGGCAGACTGGTCATGCCCTATGGAGAGGGGCAAATCTAAAAAGGCAAAGGTGAAAAGGAATGAACTGTTATGGGTGGCCTGTTTGCCACTCAGGATCATGAAGAAATCCAGGCCTCAGAAGCTGCCAAAGGCCATGTCTGTTTTTATTTGCTTTCACTCTATACTCTTGTCTCTTTTTTTCTCTTGGAGGCCAGTTACCCAGCTGTCAAGTAAACACAAACACAGTCTTGTGTCTAGCCAGCTTTTCTTAACTTAAATTTCCCCACTACTCTTTACCTCTCGTCGTTTTCCTTCCCTTACTTCTGTGTATCTTAATTTCACTTTTACTCTGTTACTGGCTGGGTGGCTGGCTTCTAGTGTCCTCTCCTTGTTGTCTTGGTCTTCTCTTCTCTCCCAACAGACTTCCCTTCCTATTTATTCTCTATGACTGTCAGACCAGTTATTCTTTCTCGCTATTGGCCATTAAGCTCTTAATTAGATCATCAGGTGATTTAGACAGGGAAAGAACCACAGTTTCAAAGAGCTAAACAAATTTGTTAGACAAATGTTCCAGAGCATAAACAAATATAACATACCTTAAAAAAATCTTCTACAACAGTGGCATTTGACACCTGGGACCGTGGTGAAATCCAGGTCTGGGCTGCTGCCAAAGGAAATGTCAGGGTCTGGGTCCATAGTTCTATTACAGTCGGGGTTCTGTGTTGATATCTGTTGCTCCTGTTATAAGCCATGAATATGCCCGGAGTCTGGGCCTATACCTGAGAACATATCGGCATCCAAGGGTCATGCTACAACCAAGGCCATACAGTTCTCAGTGCCCTGCGACTCAGGGCCATGGAGAAGTCAGTCACAAATAGCGATTGTGGGTAATTTCTGAGTCTAAGGCCCTACATCTTTGAGGATCTTCTTGATGTCTGTGGCTCCTGTTACCATCAAAGGTCTTGTGACTGCCTGGGGTCTTGACAGCTATCCTGGGGCTATGTGTAGTCTGGGGACCACACTGCTGCTGGGCCCATGTTCTAATTTTCTCCCTGCACTTCCATCCAGGACTATATTGATATCTGGGCCCAAGCTGCTACTTATGGCTATGTCTGAATCTGGAGTGCTGCTGCAGTTGGTGTCTTTGTCATGTCCATTGCCCATGTTAGCACAGGGCCCTTGCAAATCATGTGTTGAACCATGTTTCAAAGTAAAAGGCCCACGATGAGCTGACCTCACACCCTCACTAGCTGAGGGAGAGCCATTTCTGCTTGCTGGATAGCAGAACCTATCCCTCACCAGCCCAGAGATAGTGGAAAACAGTGATCCCAGCACAGAAGAGCTATCCCTGTCCCTGATAGAAGAGATGACCCCGGCACTTAGGAAAGCTGTCTCCATTCCTCTCCATGGATGTGGGAGAGCTGTCTCTGTCCCTTACCTGAGGAGAGTGGGTCCAGCAACTCAGACTGACCAACTCAGTTTCCACCAAGGCACACATCCAGGAATTTGAGTTGGCATTCCTTGACATGTACCCCATCTATGACCCGCTAGAACATGAGGCGGGACATGTCCTGTGTAACTATAGTTGCAGGATCTCCATTATATTCTGGACAGCTACAGTATAATAAAGAACAAATTTATTGAGAGTCTAGTATTAATGGTGTACCAGATGTCTTACAGAGTGAAGAACACATTACACACTGCAATAAAGAACAAAGTACACAATGAACTTTTGCAAGTAAAACTCTTTGGACAAATAGACATACTGTATGATACACAGACGCTCCCAATGGTACTAAATGAATGAAGAGGCAAAGAAGCAGTAAAGACAATGGAGCAAAGGGAATTTTTGTTTGTTTATTTAAGTGTCTTATTAATACTTTTGTTCATTTTTTTTTATTTTTCATATTTATTATTTTTTAAGTTTTCCTTTTTCGGGGGATGATACAAGGGTGAAGACCAGATATGAAGGAACTGGGAAATGAGTGATATTTAGTTACATAACTTAAAATTCACAAAGAATCAATAAAATATGTTAAACAAAAAACCCTCAGGGTTTAATAATGACATAACAAGAAGGACAAAAGTTTATTTCAAGCTTGATAATACCAGGAGCATTTCCATATTATGTGTGTTACATTTGTGCTTGCTATAGGAAAAATTTGAATTCTGATGTATATCAAAGTAACTTCTATTTGTCACATGTGGGTAAGTGTATACACACAGAGTCACATAGAAACACACAAGCATGTATACCCATGTATACACACAAACAATATACACAAAGAGTAACAGAGACAGAAAAACATACACATATACAGAAACATACACAGACAGTGAAAGGTTAGGGTTTATGAACACCTAGAAAGTAGCTTCTTCAAGCTTTATTACAATCCCATAATCAACTTACTTTCTATCTAATTTTACAAGGTAAAAATTCAAGCTCTTATTCTATCATCTCTAAACTCTACACTACAGAATGTATAAAGGGAAGTAAAAGTAGTTAATTCTCTCCTTTTTAAAGTGAACTTACCCAATGGCTAAAAAGATGTTTCTACCCATATTCCACTGGCTAAAACACATAAGCTAGCAGAAGGGAGTTCTCAGTCATATTTCATGATAGAATCTGTCACTAAGAATGGGAGGGTATATATTAGAAAATAATTTTCAATATCTGACACCTATTTTCCAGTCTTAAACAAAGGCAAAACTAGTATATTTTAAACATAACTTATAGAGACATCCCTAAAGAAAAGCCAAGGACACTGCAGTCCTTTCTAGACGTCTGGAGATCCTTGTCAACAGGCTGCACATGTAACTACTGGCATCACATCAACTGAAGTCTCACAGAATAAAACTACCAAAGAGGAAAAAGTGATGATAAATTCAAATAGGGGAAAACTATAAAAATGTTAAGAGTTTATCAGGCATGAAGATTTTGGTATTGTAAGCAATTTGGCACAGATGTGCAGAAATCCCTAGAAGTTACACCAGCCCCATAAACACAAGCCAATAAATCATTTGTGTATACTATTATATCATTTGAAAATAACAATGCTTGTTCTTCCTTCTTTCCAATTGTGTTCCCTTTACGCTTTTCAGTTGTCTTACTGTTCTACCTTAAATATCAAGTACTTTATTGAGTAAATAAGGAGAGTCTAGGCAACTATGCTTGCTATTGATTTTAGTGAAATTGCTTTGAGTTTCTCTCCATTTAATTTGACACTGGCATACGCTGACTGCAAATTGCCTTTATGATGTTTAGGTATGTTCTTTTCTCTATAATCTCGATAATCCAGTACTTTTATCATGAAATGATGTTAGATTTTATCACAGGCTTTTTCTAAATCTAATGAGATTACTGTGTGGGTTTTTTTTTCTTTCAGTTTATAATGTTATCAGTGGATAACATTAATTTATTTTCATATATTGGATTATCTCTACATTTCTGGGTGATCTTTCTTATGTGTGCTTGGATTCAGTTTGTAAATATTTTATTGAGTATTCCTGCATCTATGTTCATATGTAAAATTGGTTTGTAAATCTCATTCTTTGTTGAGTCATTGTATAGTTTGGCCTCAAAAAATAAGTAGGGCTTTGCTTTCCTTGTTTCTATTTTATAACATAACTAATTAAGGTATTAATTTCTTCTTTGAATGTCTGGTAGAATTCTGAACTAAAATTATCTAGCCCTGGACTATTTTTGGTTGGAAATCATTTAATGACTTTATTTAACTAGAGTTATAGGTCTCTTTAAATTGTTTTTCTGATCTTGATTTAACTTTAGTAAGTGGTACCTAGCTAGAATACTTTCTGCTTCTTTTTGATTTTCCAACTTCATGAAATATAGAATTTTAAAATATGTCCTGATGATTATCTGGATTTTCTGGTGTGTATTGTTATGACCCCTTTCTAATTTTGTTACTTTGATATTCTCTCTCTGTCTTTAAATTAGGTGGATAAGGTGTGTCTCTCTTGTTAATTTTCTCAAAACAAATCCAACTCTTTATTTCATTTTTTATTGTTCTTGTTGCTTCCAATTTTATTGATCTTAGCCCAAGAAATATCCTCAGATCAAAGCTGCTGCAGCTATTATTCAACTTAAAGCATAATATGATATTGATTTTAATATCTTTATAGAATACGTTCATCATCTTTCTACATCATTCTTTGCCTGTCAGTATGTCTCTGTGTAGAACAGAGGTAGATTCCGCTAGTCTAACTTTGTTGCTGTGTGTGCCATGTAATTGCTTGAGTGGGACCAGTTTGTAATCTAAACTGTGGCCAACTCCTCTAGACAGTGACCTTTGAGATGCTGGACTACTTTGGGCATGGTTTTAGGTACTATGAAAACAGATATAGAAATGTGCATGCTCTCTCTTGGTTTTGGGCATTATGATCATTAAAAGTGAATAATACACTACTTAGGACATGACAGCATGCCATGATAACTTGAAGACTGTTTTGGTAAAATGTCCTTGTAGTCACAGAAGCAACCAGCCTGAGAACAACTTGTCATATGCCTCTAGATTTTTAAAACTTGAGTTATGGGATTAATGAATAAAAATGATAACTCTATTAGTTGATGACAACAAAATTTGAGGAAAAATGATTGGAAATTGTTAGGACCTAATTTAGTCCTATCCTTCCTATTTACTTCCCTTGTTGGGACAGAAATATTATGATCTTTATATAATTCATTATATGGATGATATTTTATTGGCCACAGAAGTTACAGTTTGATAGTGCTCATGTTAAGAACCTACATGATTGGCAATTCTTTTTGGGTAACATGCAATGGATACACCCTTAACTATCTTAAGCCATTGGGAGGAACCCACACTACTGTTGGCTAGCATGTGGTGGGACAGTATGTATTTTCTCCCAGGTGAAGACAAACCTATTTGGATCCCAGTGGATAGCACCTTCAAAGGAAGACTGGTAGATAGCACCTTCAAAGGAAGCAATAATGAAGCTATGGATGTTCCGGAATGATGATGGTCAGCGTCCTGGTGAGTCTCACTCAAGCAGAGCAATTATGTGAAGTCTGGTAAGGAACCACACAATATTAATGACAGTGAGCCAGACTAGTACTTTATATCCATCTTTTTATTCCACCAATTGTTAGAACAAGCTCCCATTAATGCCAATTTTTCTCTTCAGGATATATTATGTTTTGTTAAGGTACAAAATCACTGTTAAAATTCTTCATTTTTACATCACTCAGTAATGCTTCCATGGCTGATTTTACTCCAAATACTAAATCTAGCAGGTTGTTGGACTAAGACATACTTAGTATTCCATAAATAAGGAGGATTTAAAAAGTACAATGACACGTGATCATGGACCTACCCCAGCTACCCATCACTAGCCTACAGTAGCCAAATATGATCTGCAAGGAGTTTTGCTTTGGGGAGAGTGTAAAGTCCAGAACACGTGGTAGTATGGCCATGGGCCTGCTGACTTTGGAATAGTACTTTTTTGGAGGGAGATGTTGTTCTTGATTGTTCTTATGAAGACTGCAGCCTGAGAAGTTGTTGGGATGGCAGCTCCTTGGCTGTCTTGTTGGCTCATGTGCCAGTGATCATTCCTTTGCCAGTCTGAGAGGAGGCCATTCAAGCAGAAGTGACCCTGTGTCGAAGGAGCTGAGGGTTGCATTCTGCCACCCAGCTCCCACCACCGGCTAGCTTTACCCAAAATAACAACACACAAAGTGTATTCTTTTAAACACTGCTTGGCACATTATATCTAGCCTCTTCTCGGCTAACTCTGGCACCTGGGCTAGCCCATTTCTAATAATGTGTGCAGCACCCCAAGGTGTACTTTCTGAGGAGATTCTAGCCTATGTCCATCCTGGGTCAGAGTTTCATGTGCTTCTGCTCCAGAGAGCAGAGCTATTGAGTCTGTCTGAGGCGTCTTTCCTCACTTCCTCTTCCTCCCAGCATTCTGTTCCATTTACTCCACCCACCTATGTTTTAACCTATGAGGGCCAAGCAGTTTCTTTATTTTTTAACCAATTACCTTCCTCCATCATTTCCCCTTTTTCTGTTTAAACAAAAAAAAGGAAGGCTTTAACATAGCAAAATTACATATAACAAAACAGTTATCAAATAAAAATTACAATATTTACATCTATTTTATCTTCATAACTAAGGAAAACTATAACTATAACTAATTATTCTTCAACTCCATCAAAGACTCCAGAAAGATACAATATTACCTAAGCAAACAAGAAATAAGCAACTTTCAAACTCTAGAAATGACAGAGACATCTCACTGCCTGGACAGTTACCCAAAGTTCCTCTGTACCATTGTGGCATCCACCTTGAGCCTACAGGCCCATAGTATCCAGCAGACATTTCCACAAAGCAGGAAATTTCAAAGACAGGTCAGTCACTATCTGCTGTGTCCTGCAGAATGTCTCGCAGACTCTTTCATGAAACAGAAACCCCAAAAGATCATCTCACCCTTTAGGCAAGTTCAGTAGTCCTCTCTCTGTGGGTTCTGTGTCCAGTTTACGCAATAATCCAGGCAAGAGCAGTTTTTTTGCCCAAATGGCTATCAAACTCCATAAGGATCCTCTTCGATGCCCATCTTCTTCTTGAAGTAGATTGGTGCTGCCAGGAGCAGATGTGTCTCATTGTCATGAAAAGTCCTAAGTTATTAAAACATTTAAATGCCATATTCTGCAGTCTTTGAAAGATATGAAGAATGCCTATCTAACTGAAATATATCTCTATATGTCTAGAAAATCTAACTAACATGGCTACAAGCATTACTAATACTGATGATTATCTATTAACAACCTATATTACATAATTATACATTACATTTTAAAATGAACTACACAATCACAATACCTTAATCAAGATCAGAAATACATATACATATAACAAAATTGACCTTAAAATCCATACCAATGCAAATTATTCATATCTATATCATATCCCCCTTTAAATGTAAAAGAACATTTATAAACAATATTTGGGAATATGGGTGCAGTTTTTTCTCTCCAAACTGCTTCCTGCTGAATGGGGGCGCTGCTATTTAGGTATTTCAGGGTATAACCTGTCTGCTAGGTTCATCTCAGTTGGCAGTTGAATAAAGTAATTTTTTGAGAGTGTTCACAGCAACCTTTTGGGAGGACGTGGTCTATCATACCACATTGGGATGGAAGCAATCCACAGGATGTCATCGTCTGTGAAAACAAAAGAAGAATTCTCTTTTCCAAAGTATCGTATACTTATATCCAAATTCTGAAGTCAAGGTATTTTCAAAATATCTATGTTGGATTAGTTCAGCAGCATTTATAAACAAATATCTTTTAGCAGCTGTTGCTCCTTGCATTCAAACAATTCAAAGAGAGCATAATGGCATACAGTATCAAAATTCTTTGTTTATTTTCCATCTTTGTAGGGCTTTATTTTAACTCTATTTTGTTTATTTTTACTTTTTGAGACAGGTTTTCTGTGTATCTTTGTACTGGAATAACTCTGTAGACCAGGCTGTCCTTGAACTCTCACAGATCCTTCTGTCTCTACCCCCAGGCATTGGGATTAAAGGCATGTGCTACCACACCTTGAAGTCACAGAATTCAACTCCGAGGTCAATCTACCTCGGCCTCCCAAGTGTTGGGATTAAAGGTGTGTCCTACCACACCCAACTACTCTCTTTCTTCCTTTTTTTTTTGTTTTTTACTTTAAGAACTTTAACTTTTAGCCTGCATATATTTTTAACACACTGTAAACCATTTAGAAATTTTCTTTGTCTTTGAATCTCTCTTTACTGTATATCTCTCTTTTTCTGACCACATAAGTCTTTAATTTACCAAGCAATATCAGTAGAACTAAAGCCGTGGCTTTGATGGCTGGATCCAGCCCATTCCTTAGCTTTCCAGCCTCATGGTGGAGGTACTGGCTGTAGCCAATACCACCACAACTCTATGGCATTTCAAGGTCACTGCCAGCAAGTAAGCTGTAGCTTTATGTTCACAGACAACACTCAAGTCCTCTCTCTGTAGTCGGCCCTCCTGCCTCAAACAGTCATAGGTTGCCCTGGCAGGACAGACCAGAACGCCAGCATTTTAAAACAGCACAACTTTTTTCCTTCTACAGCTGAAAACAAACAAGCATTTAGTTGGCTTTTATCAATACCATTTAAGTGTTTCGTAGCAGGACCTCTTAAGAGCTGCAGGGTTTTGCAGCTAAAGCTGAGTCAGGAAGCCTCTCTTAGATGAGAGCGCTTGCTTGCCTCTAGCAAGCAGAGCAGACCCAAGAAATTGCTGCTACCAAGAAAACATGCTTTACTCTATTCTTTTCCAAGCTTTCTCAGGCTTTGTGTGGATTCAGTCATCCACATCTGGGTGCCATTCTGTTGAAGGTGCTGCTGGTTGCATTCTGCTACCCAGCTCCCGCCCCACCGGCGAGCTTTACCCGAAATAACAACACACATATTGTATTTTTTTAAACACTGCTTGACCCATTATGTCTAGCCTCTTCTCAGCTAACTCTCACACCTGGACTAGCCCATTTCTAATAACCTCAAGGTGCACTTACCAGGGAGATTCTAGCCTACGTCCATCCTGGGTTGGAGCTTCATGTGCATCTGCTCCAGAGAGCAGAGCTTTCAAGTCTGTCTGGGCGTCTTACCTCACTTCCTCTTCCTCCTAGCATTCTGTTCTGCTTACTCCACCAACCTATGTTTTAACCTATGAGGGCCAAGCAGTTTCTTTATTTTTTAACCAGTGAACTTCCTCCATCAACCCTGTATTGAAAAAAATGTAATTTTGGAATAACAGCTCCTGTGGTTGTTGTCATTATGGTCTCTGCTGCTGTTGCAACAGTTGCTGGACTGGCAATAGCCCAAACATCTCTTGTGGTGGACACTGTGGACAGATTGGCAGGACAAATTAGCGAGGTACTTTAAACACAAAATGCATTGAATTCTCACATCAAATTTGGACTTTTAAATTAGCAAGAGCAGGGGGACTCATTATGGATAATTCAACAAATGTCTTGATCACATTTTTATCATACAGCTTGTGTTATACCCTCTGTTGTGACCAATGGTTCCAAAATTGTAAAACAATTTAATGCATATTTGCGGAGTCCCTGGAATTCTACTTTCCTTAATTTTACGTTGCAATTGTCACATCAAATCTTTGAAATAATACTCGGGTGACTCATGCTTCAGCCAATGGGTGGTGGAATGCTATGGCCTAGTTGGGAGGCTGGGTCCAGCAATGATCGGGAACACTCTCACTGGCTACTCTGGGTTTCGTAGCCATGAGCACTTGTCTCTGGATTCTATGTAAACTTATGCAATCCATGAGATCACAAAATATGGTCACTCAGAAAGTTCTTGTAAGTCTGTCATCTGGGAATCCAGATGTGCCACAAGTCTGGCTACAAATGCAGAAATGTTGAGGATACCTCCATAGATGGGCAAATTCTACAGGCGAGGGCCTGCCTAAGACAGGGAAGAGGCCTCCCAAGGACAGGTAAGGGACTGCTCTCCTTAGATGACCTAAGACAGGAGGAGCTTCCTTTTATAAAATAATTGGGGGGGGGGGAGATGTTGGGACCTAATGCAGTCCTGGCCTTCCTACTCACCTCCCCTGTTGGTGACCTTTCTTGCCATTGTTGTTCTGGGTTTCTGAGAAACTTGCAAGTTCCATGCTTTCATAGTTGTTTACCAACCCTGCTTCCTGAGTATGCATTGCCTTGGCCCTGACCTGATGATCTGGTGATGAGGTCTCCATCCTGCTGACCCTTAAGTCTGGGTTTGGTATAAACCCCCTTGGTGATGTACAATAAAGTCTTCTGATTCTGTAACATCCAAAGTGTGTATTCCATTAATCCTGATGTCTTTCACTCAGACTTGGCTCTACCTGCGCTGGTGCAGCATTCTAGAACCTCCACAGTGGGTCCTAACTTCAGGTCCCTACCTAAACTCCCTAGGCTTCTCTAGCCAGCCAGCAGGGAGTAGTCTGTGGGTAGCCTCCCCCAAAACCCAACCCCATCCAGAAGCCTGACCAAACGACTAGCCATACACAATCCCCAAACCCACCTATCCTCCTGCAACCTTGGTGGAACTCTGAAACACAGCTTGCTCCTATACTGAGAAAACTTAAGATGTGTGTGAACGGCCACATGGAGGAATACCTCACTCTCTATGACCTCCCCCAAATCCCAGGCACCTCCCCTAACTTCTGTGGTTTTTCTAGCCATCCAGCAAGGAGTTTCCTGTGGGTAGGTGCCCCCAAAATATAAACCCATCCATTGGACCCCCAAAGCTACTACTGACATTCTGCCTAAAAGCTCAGAGCTTGCTACAATACTAAAGGGACCAAGAGTTGCTACAACACTGAGGGGACTGGATAGAGAGCACCAAGAGAGCACACCAGAAGAGAAGACCAAGAGAGCAGGCATATAGAGACCTCAGAGGCTTCTGAGACAGACATTGACAGTATAGAACAGAACAAAAAATAAACCTTTCAAACACTCAGACAGTCACAGAAAGGATTGGGGAAAGACACAAACACAGCTGGCTTCATTTGAAGGAAGAGATGGTTAGGCACCAAGTGCAAGAATTCCTCCAACAACCTAAAAAGCAATATGGTAACTTGGTAAGAGCAAGCTGCTTGTTTGTTCCCCACTGCCCAGCTAGCTTAGAACAAAAATAATCACAGAAATAGTATTAATTAAATCATTGCTTGGCCCATTAGCTCTGGCTTCTTGTTGGCTCACTCTTACATCTTAATTTAACCCATTTCTAGTAATCTGTGTTTCTCCATGTGACAGTGGCTTACCAGCTAAGTTTCACTGTGTCTTACTCTGGTGATGGCTCAATGGAGCCTTCCTCACTTTGTCCTTCTTCCTCCCAGCATACAGTCTAGCTTTCCTGACCTAGTTCTGTTCTTCCCTGCCATAGGCTCAAAACAATTCTTTATTAACCAATGAAAGAAACACATAGACAGAAGAACCTCCTACATCATTTCTCCTTTTCTTTTTTTATTACTTCAATTTATTCCAGTTTTATTTTTTAATTTTTTATTTATTTATTTTTTGTTGAAAAAAATTTCTGCCTCCTCCTGCCTTGCATTTCTCTCCCCCTCCTCCCACTCCTCTCCCCCTCCCCCTACTCCATTCCCCCTCCCTCTCAAGTCTGAAGAGCAGTCCGGATTCCCTGCCCTGTGGGAAATCCAAGGTCCCCCCCCCTCCATCCAGGTCCAGGAAGATGAGCATCCAAACAGGGTAGGCTCCCACAAAGCCAGTTCATGCAATAGGATCAAAACTTAGTGTCATTGTACTTGGCTTCTCATCAGCCTGTTCATGAGTTTTATCCCATGCTTATTCAGTCCCAGTCCAGCTGGCCTTGGTGAGCTCCCAATAGATCAGCCCCACTGTCACAGTGGTGGGTGCACCCCTCACAGTCCCGACTTCCTTGCTCATGTTTTCCCTCCTTCTGCTCCCCATTTGGACCTTGGGAGCTCAGTCCAGTGCTCCAGTGTGGATCTCTGTCTCTATCTCCATCCATTGCCATATGAAGGTTCATATCCAGGTGGATGAATATATGTTTTTCTTTGGGTTCACCTTCTTATTTAGCTTCTCTAGCATCGCAAATTATAGGCTCAATGTCCTTTATTTATGTTTAAACAAAAATGAAGGCTTTAACATAGTAAAATTGCATAAAACAGGTATCTGGCAAGAATTACAGTTACAAAATTTATATCTACATTATCTTTTATCATAACTAAGGAAAACTATAACTATAAATTCTTCAAGTCCAGTAAAGATTCCAGAAGGATATAATATTACCTAAGTAAACAGGAAGTACATTGTAAATAACTTCCAAAACTCTAGAAATGACAGAGACATCTTGCTGCATGGACAGTAACCCAAAGTTCTTCTGTACTATTGGGGCATCCAATCTTCAGCCCAAAGGCCCATAGTATCTGGCAGACTTTTCCACAAAAGCAGGAAATTGCAAAGGTAATTCCACCCATATTGGTAGTTTGCCAGTCACTTTCTTCTATATCCTGCAGAATGTCTTACACACTCTTTCATGAATCAGGAACCCCAAGGATCATCTCACCTTTAGGGAAGTTCAGCAGTTATTTCTCTGCAGGTCCTGCATGTCTAGTTTAGTAGTCCTGGCAAGAGCAGTTTCATACCCAAATACCTAACCAACTCCATAAAAAGCTCCATCGATGCCCATCCTCCTCTTGGTGTAACTGGTGCTGCCAGGAGCAGATGTGTCTCATTGTCATGAAAAGTCCTAAATTATTAAAAACAATTAAATGTCATATTCTGAACGTATATTTCAGTTAGATAGGTATCTTTAAAGATTTGAAGGGGGCTGGAGAGATGGCTCAGTGGTTAAGAGCATTGTCTGCTCTTCCAAAGGTCCTGACTTTGATTCCCAGCAACCACATGGTGGCTCACAACCATCTGTAATGGGGTCTGGTGCCCTCTTCTGGCCTGCAGGCATACACACAGATGGAATATTGTATACATAATAAATAAATATTAAAAAAAGATTTGAAGAAAAACTATCTAACTGAAATATATCTCTATACATCTAGAAAGTCTAACTAACATGACTATAAGCTTGACTATTATAGATGACAATCTATCAACCTATATTTTTTAATTATACATTACATTTTTAAATAAACTACACAATCACAATACCTTAATCAGGAGAAGAAATGGACATATAACAAAACTGACTTTAAATTTGTATCAATAAACCAAGACTCATACCAATGCAAATATCTACAGCATGGCATATTCCCCTTTAAATGTAAAAAAAAAAACAATTATAGTCAATATTTGAGAATATGAGTGTAGATTTGTCCATACTACTTCATGTTGTTTAAGGGTGATGTTAATCAGGTCTTTCATGGTGTATCTTGTGTGCTAGGTTCATCTCAGTCAGCAGTTGGATGTAGTATTTTCTTTGTGAGAGTGTTCATAGCAACCTATCAGGGGGTCTTGTTCCATGAAACCATGTTGGTCTAGAAAGAACCCATAGGTTCTCATCTTCTGTGAAAACAAAAGAAGAACCTCTTTTCCAAAGCACTATACCCTTAGACCTAAATTCTGAGGTCAAGATACCTTTACAATATACATGTTGGCTTAGCTTAGCAGCCACCACAGTAAAATATCTCTCTGTACTTACTGCTTCACAGTCAAAAATTCAAAGAAAACATAATAATATACATAATTCAGACTCTCTGTGAATTTTTCATCTTTATGTGGCTTATTTTTCTTTACCTCCTTTAATCTATGATTATCTATACTGTGTCTTTAAGACTTTACCTTTTTAAAAAGCATTTGTAGGAATAGGCCACTTGTTTGTTCCCAGCTATCCAGCTAGCTTAGAACCAAAATAACCACACAGAAACTGTATTAATTAAGTCATTGCTTGGCCCATTAGCTCTAGCTTCTTATTGGCTAACTCTTCCATCTTAAGTTAACCTATTTCTATTAATCTGTTTATCTCCATATGGAAATGGCTTATCAGCTAAGTTTCAGTATGTCTTGCTCTGGTGGCAGCTCCATTGAGCCTTCCTCACTCTGCCTTTCTTCTTCCCAGCATACAGCCTAGCTTTCCCCACCTAGTTCTATTCTTCCCTGCCATAGGCTAAAAACAGTACTCTATTAACCAATTAAAGCAACGGAAAGACAGACGAAACTCCTACATCAGTAACACCAGAACTCAGTGGTCAGAAAACAGGAGGATTACATCCTGAAGAAGTAGAAGAAAATGACTTTAAATGCTACTTTATGAAAATGATCAAGACCTTAAAGAGGAAATGAAAATTTCCCTTAAAGGAATAAAGGAGAACACAAACAAAAAAATTGGAAGAAATTAAAAAATTCCTCAGAGAAATCCAAGAAAACCCAGAAAAAAAAAAAAAAACAATCAAACGGGTGAAGTAAACAGTTCAAGACTTGAAGTCTGAAAAAGAGGTAATAAAGGAAATAAAAACCAAGGAAATTCTGGATATGGAAAATCTGGGCAAATAAAGAGGCACTACAGGGACAATTATAACCAACAGAATAAAGAGACAGAAGAATCTCAGGTGTTGAATATACTATAGAGGACATAGACTTATTTGACAAAGAAAACATTAAATAAAACAAATTCTTAATACAAAACATCCAGGAAATCTGGGACACAATGAAAAGACTGAAGATAAGAATAATAGGAGTGGAGAAGGCAAAGAAATATGCTCAAAGGCACATAAAATATTTTCAACACAATCATAGAAGAAAACTTTCCCAATCTAAAGAAGGCTATCACTATGAAGGTACAAGAACCTTACAGAACACCAAATAGACTGGATCAAAATAAAACCTCTTCTTGCCATTTAAAAGCCAAAACACAAAACATACAGAAAAAATATTAAGACATGCAAAGAAGAAGGTCCAGTAACATATAAAGGTAAGCCTATCAGAATTCCACCCGAGTTCTCAATGGAAACCCTGAAAACCAGAAAGTCCTGGGCAGATGAGGTGTAGACTCTAGAGACCATGGATGCATGCCCAGACTACAATACTGATCAAAGCGTTCAATCATTATTGATGGAGGGACCAAGATATTCCATGACAAAAACAGATTTAAACAATACGTATCCACAAACCCAGCCCTACAGAAAGTACTAAAGGAAACCTCAAACAAAGGAAACTAACTACACCAAAAAAAAAAAAAAAAAAAAAAACGGGCACCTGATAACCCCCAACCAGCATAACCCAAAGAAGGAAAATACAAACACTACTACTGAAATATGACTGAAATAAACACTACTGGTCATTCATATCACTGAATATCAATGGGCACAATCCACCTATAAAAAAACACAGGCAAAGAAAATGGATATGAAAACAAAACCCAACTTTCTGCTATATAGAAGACAGATGCCTCAACCTCAAAGACAGACACTACCTCAAAGTAAAAGGTTGGGAAAAGGTTTTCCAATCAAATGGATCAAAGAAACAAGCAGGTGTACCTATCCTAATATCTAACAAAATAGATTTCAAACTAAAATCAATCAGAAGAGATGGAGAAGGGCATTTTATACTCATAACAGGAACAATCCATCAATATGCAGTCTCAATCCTGCAGTCTATGCCCCTAATACAGGAGCAACCTCATATGTAAAAGAAACAGGATTAAAACTTAAATCACACATCAAACCCCACACTCCACTTTCACCAATGGACAGGTCAACCAGACCGAAACTTAATAGAGAAATAAGAGAACTAACAGACATTATGAATCAAAAGGACTTAACAGTCCTTTTATTATATTATTTTACATATATATTTTATATATAATATAATAATATTATGTTTTTATATTATCATATAGTATCATATATTTTATATATTATATGTATCATATATCATATATTATTAATATAGAACATTCCACCTAAAAGCAAATGAATTTACCTTCTTTTCAGCACCTTGTGGAACCTTCTTTAAAATTAAAATTACATACTTGGTAATAAAACAAACCTCTATAGATACCAAAAATTGGAGTAATCCCCTGTGTCTTATCAGATCACCATGGGTTAAAGTTAAAATTTAACAATACTACTCTCAGAAAGCCTAAAAACTCATGTAAATGGAACAGTGAACAACTAAACCACCCCCACGTAAAGGAAGAAATCTAGAAAGAAATTAAATACTTCCTTGAATTCAATGAAAATTAAGGCACAACATATCCAAATGTATGGGACACTATGAAGGCAGTGCTAACAGGAAAGTTATCATCACAAAGTGGCAACATAAAAGATACAGAGAAAGCTCACATTAGTGACTTAACAGCACACCTAAAAACTCCAGAACAAAATTAAGCAGACTCACCCAGGAAAAGTAGAAGACAGGAAATAAATCAAATTGAAGGATGAAACAAACAAAACAGAAATAAAGAAAAGCAAATACAAAGGATCAATGAAGCAAAGAGTTGGTTCTTTGAGAAAGTCAAGAATATAGACAAGCCCTTATCCAAACTAATCAAAAGGTAGAGAGAGAACACCCAGATTAACAAAATCAGAAGCAAAAAAAAAAGGACACAAAACAAACACTGAGGAAATTCATAAAATTATTAGGTCTTATTACAAAAACCTGTACTCCACAATTTGGAAAATGTAAAAGAAATTGACATTTTTTAGATGGATGCTATATACCAAAATTAAATCAAGACCTGGTGAGCAATTTAAATAGACCTAAAAACTGCAAGGGAAGAGAAGCTGTCATCAAAAACCTCCCAACAAAAAAAAAAAAAAAAAAAAAGTGCAGGGCCAGATGGCTTTAGTGCAGAATTCTATCAGAACTTCCAGGAAGAGCTAATACCTATACTCCTCAAAGTGCTCCACATAATAGAAACAGAAGGGACATTGCCAAACTCTCTTTATGAGGCTACAGTTAAACTGAGACCAAAACCAGACAAATACTCAACTAAGAAAGAGAATTACAGACCAATCTCACTCATGAACATGGATGCAAAAATACTCAATAAAATACTGACAATCTGAATCCAAGAATACATCAAAAAAGTCATCCACCATGTTCAAGTCAGCTTCATCTCAGAGATGCAGGACTGGGTTAACATAAAAAAAATCTACCAATGTAATCGATCATATAAATAATTGAAAGGAAAAAAACATATGATCATTTCATTAGATGCTGAAAAAGCATTTGACAAAATCCAACACCCCTTTATAAAAAAGGTCCTGGGAAGATCAGGGATACAAGGGACATATCTAAATATAATTAAAACAATATACAGCAAGCTGCCAAACAACATCAAATTAAATGGAGAGATACCCAAAATTATTTCACTAAAATTAGGAATAAGATGAGGCTGTCCACTCTCTCCATATCTCTTGTACAGAGTTCTTGAAGATTTGGCAATAGCAATAAGACAACAAAAGGAGATCAAATGAATTCAAATTGAAAAGAAGAAGACAAACATTCATTATTTGCAGATGACATGATAGTATATATAAGTGACCCCAAAAACTACCAAAGAACTCCAGCCAGCAAATACCTTGAGTGGTGTGGCAGCATACAAGATCAACTCAAAAAACTCACTTGCCCTTCTATACACAAATGATAAAGAAGATCAGCAGGTAATCAGAGGAACATCACCTTTCACAGTAGCCAGAAATAACATAAGATATCTTGGGGTAACACTAACCAAAGAAGTAAAAGTCCTATTTGACAAGAACTTTAAGTCTTTGAAGAAAGAAACTGAAAAAGATACCAGAAAATAGAAAGATCTCTCATGCTCTTGGGTAGATAGGATCAACAGAGTAAAAATGGTAATCCTACCAAAAGCAATCTATAGATTCAAAGCAATCCCCATCAAAATCCGAACACAATTCTTCACAGACCTAAACAAAAATAATCAACTTCATATGGAAAAACAAAAACCCAGGATAGCTAAAACAATCCTGTACAATAAAGGAACTTCCAGAGGCATCACCATCCACAAACCTAATAACACCTGATTTTTGTCAAAGAAGCTAAAAGTATACGATGGAAGAAAGAAAGCATCTTCAACAAAGGATGCTGGAATAACTGGATGCCAACCTGTAGAAGAATGAAAATAGATTCATATTTACCATCATGCACAAAACTCAAATGCAAATGGATTAATGATGTCAATATAAATCAGACTACATTGAACCTGATAGAAGAGAAAGTGGGAAATAGTCTTCAATGCATGGGCACAGGAGACCACTTTCTACAAATAATCCCAGTAGCACACAATAAGAGCAACAATGAATAAATGGAACCTCCTGAAACCAAGAAGAACCAGTATAGGGTTAGCAGAGACTTAGTTCTAGAGAAATTTCCAAGAATAGACAAGGCTGACTCTGGCTAAGACTCTATAGAAAAATAGAAGTGGGGGCCTGATTTTGATTTTTCCTGTAGTCAGAGTGATGAATATCTTAAATATCACCATAGAACCTTCATCTAGTAACTGATGAAAACAGAGGCAGAGGCCCATATAGGAGCACTGGACTAAGTTCCCAAAGTCCAGTTGAAAAGTGGAGGGAATGAGAATATGAGCAGAGGTCAAGATCATAATGGTTTTACCCACATAAACAGTCTAAGCTAAAGGGAGCTCACCAACTCTAGTCAGACTGGTAAAGGAGCAAGCACGGGGCCAAACTGGTCCCTTTGTGTCTGACAGTTACATGGCTGGGAAAGACTGAGAGTCCAGTGGCAGTGAAACCCTACTGCACGTACTGGCTTTTTGAGAACCTATTCTCCTTGGATTTATACCTTGCTCTGTAAGACTTTAAGACAATCCTGAAGCCATTTTTGACAATTCTGAATCCTCTCAGCCTCTGTGCCATAGTGCTTCCCCTCCTCCCCTGGGAACCAAGGACCTAACAGCTACACTCGCACGTACTCAGTTCCTGAACAATTACCCATATACGTATGCTTTGGTTCTGTCCCCTGAGAAACGGGGTCAAAATGACCTCTTACCTCATCTGATCTGGCAACAGCTCTCCAGTCAATTATTGGTAATAGCCCTTTCAAATAAGCCAATCAGAATAGTCAAAGAACAACCCCCCTTGCTTTGTAGCCCCTTTAAAAGTAGACTACCCGCTATTCGAGGTCCTTCGGCTTCCCGAATGCTGGGGGACCCTGTCATGACAGAATTAATAAAATCCTCATGCTTTTGCATCGGCTGTGGTGTGTGGTCTCTGGGGGCGACTCCTTCTCGGTGTTTGGACGCTAGAGTCCAACAGCTCAACATAGATATAGTATGGAGAGCTTTGGACCTTCCCCAAAGCAATGTGCCTTACCCTCTCTGTATATTAAGTGGAAAGGTATGTGAAGGGAATGGAGGAGGGAAGGGAGTGGGAACTTTATGGGTGTCATGACTGCCTCGACCAGCAAGGATGATGCAACACCGGAGCTCTTCTTGCAATCAGTTTATTCAGGACCTTGTTAACAATGGAATCTCTCTCTCTCCGGGCAAGCCTCGCCCAGCCCTTAAGTAGGCCTGAGCCACCAACCCTGGACTGCCACGTGGGCACCATCCATAGGTCCACGCATACACAAGCAGCTTATGATCATCGCATGATTATAGCCTGAGTCTAACCTTAGCCATATATGGGGTTGTTTATCACAGAGAGCGCTCACTTTCGGGATCGTGGAGGGTGGAAGCCAGCACCATCTTTAAGGTGCGGCTCCACACAGCTCTCTACGGTTCCCTCTTTTTGTTTTGCAAAGCAACAGGCAAGAGTATAGGTTTGATCTCTGTTGAAAGTGAAACATGTACTAGTGTCTGTCCAGATGTCATCCATCCAGAGAACACTAGACCCATTAGGTGCCTTTTTACAGAGGTGGGAGTTAGACACCAACCCACATTGCAATCAGACTTGCTCTTCTTGAGGTTGGTGTATA
Organism: Alexandromys fortis; assembly: GCF_014885135.2. NCBI lineage: Eukaryota > Metazoa > Chordata > Mammalia > Rodentia > Cricetidae > Alexandromys > Alexandromys fortis. The sequence goes on from NW_026068008.1 coordinate 8,250,682, forward strand.
TTGACCTCAAGTGCAGTGTGCAAGCCTCGCATCCTGTGCTCATATATTTTTTAGAGTAGTTAGCCAAACTTGGAAGGATTGTCCTGCTTCAATGGCAGTGAAGGCCTGTATGACCATAGCCACATTGCGACACTGTGAAACCCTCATGTGACAGATGCACCACAGGAACACCAGAGAGGCAAGCACCATTAAGCTTGTCAGGGCTCCTATCCCTGCCCACTCCTTAAGATGATCCATGGCTGTAGTGATCCAGCAGGATAGTCCTTCGGCTAGTCCGGCATCCATGTGTGTGGAGTTCACAGTCACTATTGCCACCCGCAACTTTTCCAGTTGTTGTTCGAATTCACCAGACTAATTACCTAAAAGATATCTAGACAATTCTTTAGATAAATTAGCTGCAAGAGTAAAATTTTCATATTGAATACTGGTAATGCACAACCCAGGAAATTTTCATTCACAGCCAAGCTGAGCCAATTGCCAGAGGACATCCATCTGTTCTTGCAACAAATCTATGCCCTGATTTACAACCATTAATCCACCTTTTAACTGGCTATCGAGTCCAGTCTGTGCACCCAATGCTTGTGCTACTGAGGCAGATAAATCGTTTAAGGTTTGTGCTGTCTGTACAGTATGGGTCATGGCCACAGCTGTGCCCGAAGCAGTTGCAAGACCTATGGCTACACAAATTGCAGCTGTAATGCCAAAATCTCTTTTGTATCTTAAGAGGCTCATGGTATTAGGAGCATCCACTGGCACCAGGATCCAGCGGGGAACATGGGCAATCATGGCAAGGCTATGTTGGGAAGCGTTCCAACATTGTGCATAAAAGCAAGTCCCATTACTACAATCCTGTAAGCTATAATTACTAACAATAAACATAAATGGTGGATATACACAAACAGGGGTAGCTGTACAATGTTCAGTAGGTATAGTTGGTCGATTATACCCATAGCAGGAACGGTTGACCCACAGAGTCTCCTGAGAATCCTCTCCAGAACAATTCTTCTTTCTGATTTCTGTAACCGAACAGCTAACATTCCCTGCTCCAAAACTTCCACCATTCAGCATAACTAAAGAAGAAGCATCTAAACAACTACCATTAACCCTGCAAAGCACCCAAATATTAAAAGGATTTAAAAGATCTGTTTGTTGATACATACCTTGAAGGTATTTATCTGGACCTATCACATCTGGGGAAAAGGTAAATTTCTTAGTCTTATTTGCCCATCTCAATATTTTGCATTGACATCCGGTCCATGGCCAGGACTCCCCTTCATAGGATCCCCAGCAAGTAGGGGTCCGTATTGGTTGAGGGGAAGGAGCAGAGTTATCTACATGTTGATACCAAGGCCATGTGCCATTTAACCAATACATTCGTAGAATAAGCTATAGTGATGTTATCTTGATTAAGATGGGGAATACAATTAGTTGATTGATCCCCATACTTACGATACCCCTCAAACCATCCTGTTCTGAATCAGGACAAAAAAAATACAAAAAAACTATTAGCATGAGGGTTAACAGTAAAGCATAAACTTCCCTCTTCACTTAAGGATCTATTTTCCCCTATGAAAGCACTGTCTGCATCTAATGGAAGAAATGGCAAATTCAACTTATTATTGGTGGTGAATAGGCATGGGAAATCCTGAGCATCATGGCGCACTGGCCTCAGCTTGGGAAAAGCTGATAGGATCCCCCATTGAAGCTCTGCTGTTACTTTTCCCATTAAGTGGATGAGGAGCAGACTCAGGATCCCCAGGCATATCCGTACCATCTTGTGTTGCTTCCGTTCGTGCTTGCACCTTCCTCATCAGACATTCTGGCACCCCAAGAGGGTCCAAATAGTCCTGTGGAAAAACACAGACAGAGGAAGTGAGGTCCGAAGTAATGCAGCTCTTCTCAGAGCCAGACGCCTCAGACAGAGAGGCATGCTCCGCTCTCCCAGGCAGATGCACGCAATGAAGCTCCTCCAACCCAGGATGGATGGAGGCTAGAATCTTCCCGGTAAGCGCACCTTGGGGTGCTTACACACATTACTAGAAATGGGCTAGTCCAGGTGCGAAAGTTAGCCGAGAAGAGGCTAGATAGAAATGGGCCAAGCGGTGTTTGAATGAAGACAGTTTGTGTGTTGTTATTTCGGGCATGAGCTAGCAGGCGGCCAGGGTGCTGGGGACGCAGCCCCACCGCTCTTATTATTTCAACAAATTTTTCCAGTATAAGCAGGGCCATTATCTGTTTTTAACTGTTGGGGCTTGTCCCAGGCTGCCCAGGCTTCCAGACAATAAGCAATCACTTGAGTCGCCTTTTCACCTGTCATGGGTATAGCATGGATAATACCAGAGCATTTGTCTACTGAGACATGCACGTATTTCATCTTTCCAAATTCAGAAATATGAGTAACATCCATTTGCCAGATTTTGAGAGGGATTAACCTCTGAAGTTTGAGGATGATGGTGAATGACTCATTGTGGGCAGTCTACAACCACTTTTTGTGCATCAGCACGAGAGATGGTAAATTTTTTGTTGTAGTGTTCTGGCATTAACATGAAAATACTTATGAAAATCATACGCCCTCTGTAAGGCAAAGGCGAGAAACATCCATTTTTGTCTGGTACAGCGATCTACCTTGTCATTGCCCTCAGCCAAAGGACTTGGCAATCCTGTGTATGCAGGGATATGCTGTACAAAAAAGGGCCTTTTTCGTTGCCAGAGTAAGAGCTGTAATTGTATAAATAAACCACATATGGGACTGGAAGATCTGATGGGTCCCACACATTCAAGATGTCTCAAAGCATTAACAACATAACAGGAATCTGAGATTAGATTGAAAGCAAAAGGACAGACCTTAAACACTTCTACTACAATTGCCAATTCGACTTGTTGGGGGACTCCAGGAGAAAATTGATTTTTTACAGGCTCAGCGGAATCCACTATATAAACACCACAGCCCGTTTTTGATCCATCCATAAAAATAACACCTGCTCCTGGAATGGGTTGTGATGCAGTGATTTTGGGAAATATAACAGGGTGTTCCTTAAAGAAGGTCAACAATGGGTGTTTAAGGTAATGACATTCTATATGCCCTGGGAAAGAACAATGGAAAATGGCCCAATCATCTATGGTAGCACATAAAACTTTAACTTGATTGGCATCATACGGAATAGCCAACATGTTAGGTAAAACTTCAAAATGTTGTAAGCAGGTTTGAAGGCCCTGTTGAGCAACGGAGGCCACAGCAATAGGATAATACTCTATAGATTTTGCAGGAGAAATCTTTGGATAAAACCATAACAATGGCCCTTCTTGCCATAAAATACTGGTGGGTTGTAACTTTGTGGGAAGAATACATAAAACAATATCCTGTGCAGACTTAATGCATTTTAAAAAGGCCTTGGCTAATCTAACTTCTATTGCTGAAAGTACTTATCGGGCCTCATCAGTCAATCGTTTAGGCAAATCCAAGGCAGCATCACCAATTAAAATATCATACAGAGGTTTTAGTTCATAATTAGCTATACCTAAACTATCCCTAACCCAATTTATATCCCCCAACAATTTTTGAAAATTGTTTAATGTGCACAGCTGATCTTTTCTCAATTCTACCTTTTGTGGTATAATCTGATCATGTGTCATTTTTGACCCTAAATAACTTACAGCCTTATCTTGCTGTATCATTTCAGGAGCTATATGAAGTCCTTTTTGTTGTAATACCTCTACCAAGACAATAAACTTCCGGTAACACTCTTTCTTCCTTGGCAGCCAAGAGAATATCATCCACATAATGGAGACATTTTAAGCCCGAGAAGCGAGTTCTTAAAGGCTCTAAAGCAGTGGCTACAAAGAGCTGACACATAGTAGGGCTGTTGGCCATTCCCTGAGGTAAGATAATCCTTTGCTATCTCTTATCAGGCTTTTCATGATTAATTGAGGGCAACGTAAAGGCAAATCTTTCACTATCATTGGTACTTAAAGGGATAGAAAAGAAACAATCCTTAATATCTACTACAATAAGAGGCCAATTCTCCAGCAAGGCAGACAATAAGGGGAGGCCACGTTGAACAGGTCCTATAATTTTCATTTGTTCACTAATGGCTCTAAGGTCATATAATAACCTCCATTTTCCAGATTTCTTCTTTATGACAAAAATGGGAGTATTCCAGAGGGAAAGGGAAGGCTTGATATGCCCTTCCTCCAATTGTTCTTGAACTAACTGATGGGCTGCTTGTAGTTTTTTGGAAGAAAGTGGCCACTGAGGAACCCACACTGGCTCTTCCGATTTCCAGGAAATGGGAATTCCTCCCTCAGCGGCCCCTAAGAAAAACCCAACCCTTGCCTGGGTTTCCTTTGTTGTGCTATTAAAGGCTCCTTCTGGCCTTGGAAGAATTTGCCCAAACCAAAATTTGGATGACAGCCCATGTTCTTCATAATAATCTGAGCTTTGTCTGAATATTCATTACTTAATTTAAAACCCATAGATTTCATGAGACCTCTTCCCCATAATGATACTGGGAGGTCAATAATATAAGGTTGTATTACGCCCAAGTGACCCTCTGTGTCCTGCCAATTTAACAAGTTAGCACTGATATTAGGGGCACTAGCATACCCCAATCCTTGTAAGGTATGTGATGATGTCTGCATAGGCCATCCTCGTGGCCAATCTTTACCAGCTATTATGCTTTTGTCTGCTCCTGTATCCAAGAGACCTGTGATCTTAGTCCCATTAACAGTTAGCTGTAAAGTGGGCCTTTGACCTAATCCAAGGATAGAAATGTCAAGTCAGTGCCCGATGAGCCAACCCTTGTCTCCTCTCTCGATATCTTTAGAGGGATGTTTGTCATGTAAACAAGGCAGGATAACAATTTGAGATATCCTATCACCTGGGGAAATTGCGGAAATGCCCCTAGGCAACTCAACCATAATTTTAACAATGCCTGTGTAGTCTGGATCAATTATCCCAGGATGGACTCATAATCCTCTTAAGATAGTAGATGACCTCCCTATTAATAACCCCACTGTGCAATGGCTGAAGTGGACCTTGAAAATCAGAATCCACTGTCTGGACTCCCATTTCAGGAGTTAATATGAGTCTGGTGGTGGCACGGAGGTCTAATCCCGCTGAACCTGCAGTGGCTTGCTGCAGTCCTTGGGGTGTCAGAAGGTTGGCCACTGCTCCTGACTCCCCTCCTGATTCTGATCCTCCATTGTCCCATATATTTGAGGGCCCTGAGGCCGGGGTCCCCGCTGCCCTTTTTTGGCATAGTAACATTCATTAGAGGCTGCCCATTAATACCTTTTACTGATCTACACTCATTTGCCCAATGCTTTCCTTTTTTACATCTAGGTCATAGTCCTGGAAATGGGCGTTGGCTACTTCCAGATTCCTGGGCTTTTTCCCTGCTGAGTACCTCCTCCTTGAGGGCAGTTACACTGTATGTGGCCTGTTTTGCCACATCGAAAGCAAGTTCCCGTATTGCCACTGTTTTTACTGAGCCGAAGTACTGCCGCCACCAATCCAGCATTGGTCAGCGGACCTCCTAGCTCTCTGCATGCTCTTATCCAATATTCTGGCCCCGGTTTTTATATGGGGTAATGGCTGCCCTGCATTCTTTAGTACATTGTTCATATGCTAACTGCTTGACTAATGGCATAGCAGTGTCAGGATCACCAAATATCTTTCCTGCCACTTCCACCAGTCTAGCCACAAAATCAGAAAAGGGCTATGTAGGTCCTTGAATAATCTTTGTCAAATTACCTCTTACTTCCCCTCTATTTGGTAAAGACTTCCAAGCTCGGGTAGTGATAGTGTTAAGATGTTCATATACTTGAGGGGGATATCCATTTTGTTGGTTAGCAAATCTACCTTGTCCGAGCAACATGTCCGTGTCCCAGACTGCTTGGGCTCCTCCAGCTGCTAAGTTTACTGCAGCCTGGGCATTGGAAAATTCAATTAAATAGGCTTTCCAGTCCAGGTATTGACCAGGGGACAAACAAGCTCTTGCAAGATTCATCCAGTCATCTGGGGTCATAACATATCTATGCAGGGCTTGCACCTTAGCCACCATAAAGGAGGCTGAAATACCATAAGTCTGGACTGACTCTGCCAATGTTTTAATGACTTTGAAATCTAAGGGCTCATGGTATCTGTTGCCTTGATTATCTTGAAACACTGGGAATGCCGTCATCATTTCTGCCCTAACTTCTCTCCATACTCCAGGGCTGAAAGAAATCCCTCCTTCTGCTCCCATGACCTCACGATATGGAAGGGAGGCTGAGGGGGTCACGCTCCTCCTTGTCCCTTCGAATTGTTGGCATTTTGTTTCTCTCTCTTTTCTTTTTATCTTTATCCTATCTAACAATTTATGGATGGTTTTTAGGGGGGTCCTGTAGGGGCCCTCCTCATCCTCAGCATCATCAGACCCCGAATGGACTGAGATATCTGATTCCTCCAAGTTGGACAGACTAGGATATAGCCTTGTAGTTGAAGGCTTCCTTTCCTTTATGCCCTTGCTTGACCCAGTGTCAGATATATTCTTTTCAGAGGCTGCCTTCTCAGATCTTTCCTCCTGTAGAATTTTAAGGGCGGCTTGGCCATTCTCTACCACTTCACTGCATCTTTGATCCTCCAAGCAACTGCGCACTAGCTTCCAAACTGGTCTAACTCCTTTCTTCAGCATGCCTTGTTCTGCAGCAAAATCAAGGTCGCTACCCAACTTTTCCCAGGATGATACAGTGAGGTTGCCCAAAACAGCAAACCAGGGAGCTACCACATCACATTCATTCAAAAATCTTTCCAACGTGCTCCTTTTTATTTTTTAAGTTCTTTGGATGAAGCAGCTCATTAAGAGCCAAAAAAATCGGGTGCGAAGATGAAGCACCCATTTGACAATCCATTTGACTTTTTTAGTTTCACTTTTAGCTCGTCCACTTTTGTCACAGCTCTACTGTCCCGCTCTCCCTTTTTCTACAGGTGAGAGCATAAACTCACTTTTATTGTGGATCCCCAATCTTACCTGTGGACTTACCAGTGCACCCCCTGACTGCAGCAAGTTCTGAGCTCCGCAGAGAGAAAGCAAAGATCCCTGTACGGGCCACCACTTGTCCCGACAGCCTCGACCAGCAAGGATGATGCAACACCGGAGCTCTTCTTGCAAACGGTTTATTCAGGACCTTGTTAACAATGGAATCTCTCTCTCTCCGGGCAATCCTCTCCCAGCCCTTAAGTAGGCCTGGGCCACCAACCCTGGACTGCCACGTGGGCACCATCCATAGGTCCATGCATACACAAGCAGCTTACGATCATCACATGATTATAACCTGAGCCTGGCCTTAGCCATATATGGGGTTATTTATCACAGAGAGCATTCGCTTTCGGGATCACAGAGGGTGGGCGCCAGCACAATCTTTAAGGTGTGGCTCCATGCAGCTCTCTACAGATGGGTATTTATAAAAAATTCTAGTAAATTAAAAAAGGACTTTGGAGAAATCTCACATTAGTGATTTAACTGCACAAGTGAAAGCTCTAGAACCAGAAGAAGTAAACAGCCAGGAGGAGTAGAAAATAAGAAACAATCAAACCAAGGGCTGAAATCAACAAGATAGAAACAAAGAGAACATTGCAAAGAATCAATGAAACAAAGAGTCTTTTTTTTTTAGAAAATCAACAATATATGCAAACCCTTATCCAATCTAACCAAAAGGCAAAGAGAGAATATCAAAATTAGCAAAAGAAAAAATAAAAAAGGGATATAACAACAGACACAGAGTAGAATCCAGGGGAGCATTAAGTCATACTTCAAAAACCTGTACTCCACAAAATTGACAAATCAAAATTAAATGGGCAATTTTCTAATAGGTACCACTTACTAAAATTAAATAAAGATCAGATAAACCACCTTTATAGACCTATAGCCTTTAAGTAAGTATAAGCAGTCATCAAAAGTCTCTTTTTTTTTTTTTTTTTTTTTTTTTTTTTTTTTTTTTTNTTCAAGACAGTGTTTCTCTGTGGCTTTGGAGCCTGTCCTGGAACTAGCTCTGTAGACCAGGCTGGTCTCGAACTGACAGAGATCCGCCTGCCTCTGCCTCCCGAGTGCTGGGATTAAAGGCATGCACCACCATCGCCCGGCTTCATCAAAAGTCTCTTAACCAAAAAACAAGGCCTGGAAAAGATGGTTTCAGCACAAAATTCTATCAGAAATGCAAAGAAGAGCTAATACTCTTAAAATTGTTCCACAAAATGAAAACAGAAGGAACATTGACAAACTCCTTTTATGACATGACAGTTACCCTGATACCCAAAACATAGGAAGATACAGAAAAGAAAAGGAATTATAGACTAATATCCCTCATGAACATTGATGCAAATATAGTCAATATAATACTGGCAAATTGAATCCAAGAGCACATTGAAAACATCATTAACATGATGAAACAAGCTTCTTCCCAAAGATGCAGGGATAGTTTAACATATGAAAATCTGTGTATATAATCCACCATTCAAACAAACTTACAGGAAAAAAAAAAAACACATGATCATCTCATTAGATGCTGAAAGGCCTTTGACAAAATCTAACATTCCTTCATGATAAAGGTCTTGGAGAGAGTAAGGATACAAGGAATATAGCTAAACATAATAAAGGCAATATACAGCAAACTGACAGCCAACTTCAAACTAAATGGAGAGAAACTCAAAGTGATTTCACTAAAATTAAAAACAAAACAAGGCTATTTATTCTCTTTATACCTATTTAATATAGTACTGGGAACTTTAGCAAGAGCAATAAGACAAGAAAATGAGACTAAAGGGATACAAATTTACAAGAAAAAGGTCAAGCTCTTTCTATTTACAAATGATATGTGAATATGTATAAGTGACACCAAATATTCTACCAGGGAATTCCTACAGCTGAGAAATATCTTCAGCCATGTGGGAAGATGCAACAAGATTAAAAACAAAAAAAAAAAGATAAATAGGCTGAGAAAGATCAGAGAAACATCACTCTTTACAATAGCCACAGACGATACAAATTAACTTGGGGTAATTGTAACAAAAGAAGTGAGGAACCTGTGTGGCAAGAACTTAAAGTCTTTGAAGAATGATATCAAAGAAATTATAAAAATATAAAAGTGTTTCCCATGATCTTCGATAGATAAAATCAACATAATAAAAATGACATTCTTACCGATAGCAATTTACAGGCTCAAGGCTATCCCTATCAAAATCCCAACACAATTCAGCACAGATAATGCTCAACTTCAAATGGAAAAAAAAATCCATGACCAAAACAATCTGCTACAACAAAGGAACTTGAACTAGGTATAACTAATCACCACTTCATATTCTACTATAGTTATAGTATTAAAAACAGTTTGGTATTGGCATTAAAACAGACACGTGGATCATTGAAAACAAATTGAAGATCCTGACATTAATCCACACACCTATGAAAGCTGATTTTTGACAAAGAAGCCAAAATGGAACAATGAAAAGTGACATCTTTTAACAAATGGTGCTGGCAGAACTGGACGTGTGACCTATAGATGAATGCAAATGGGTCCCTAGCTATTGCCATGCACAAAACTCAACTTCAGTTAGAACAAAGACATCAACATAAATCAACTTACAATGTACCTGATAGAAGAGGAAGTTGGTAGTCTCTTTGAATGCATTTGTACAAGAGACCACTTCCTAAATATAACACCAGTAGCACACACACTGAAAACAAAATCAATAAATGGTACTGATGTTAACTGATAAGCTTCTGTAAGGCAAAAGACATAGTCAATAAGACAATACAGCAACTTCCTGAATGTGAAAATTTCCTAACCAGCCCCACATCTGACAGAGTGCTGATCTCTATGATATAAAGATCTTAAGAAACTAGACATGAAAATAGCAAATTATCCAACTAAAAATGGGTACAGATCTAAACAGAGAATTCTCAGCAGAAGAATCTCAAATGACTGAAAGACATTTAAGGACTTGCTCAACATCCTAGCCATCTGGGAAATGCAGCTCAAAATGACTCTGAGATACCATTTTAAACTTTTCAAAATGGCTAAGATCACAAACACTGATAGCAACCTATGTTGGAGAGGATGTAGACTAAGGAAAACACTCTACCTTTGCTGTTGGGAGGTCAAATTTACACAGTCACTTTGGAAATTCAGCATGGCAGTTTCTCAGAAAACTGGGAGTCAATCAGTCTCAAAAACCAGCAATACATATCCAAAGGATATTCAATCATACCACAAGAACACTTACTCAGTTATGTTCATTAGCAACATTATTTGTAATAGTCAGAACCTAGAAATAGCCTTGATGACTCTCAAGTAAAGAATGGATAAAAAAAATGTGGTACATTTACAAAATGGCATTTTACTCAGTGGTAAAAGACAATGACATCATGAAATTTGCAGGAAATGGATGGAACTAGAAAATATAATCTTGAGTGAGGTAATTCAGACCCAGAAAGACAAACATGATATGTACTTACTCACAAGTGTGGTGCAGGAAAATTGTCTGTATTCTATCAATCATGTTATAAATAAATGCTGATTGGCCAGGCAGGAAATATAGGTGGGAAAACCAGACAGGAAGTAGAAATGATGTAATGAGAACAAGAGAATTCTGGGGAGGAGGAAGTTGATTCCTCCCACTCCTACCCAGAACACCAAAGCAGCAAGATGTGATCTGCCTCACTGAAAAAAGGTGAGCCACATGGCTAACATAGATCAGAAAAATGGGTTAATCAAGATGTGAGAGTTATCCAGAAAGAAGATAGAGCTAATGGGCCAATCAGCTTATAATTTATGGAGACCTGTGTGTGATTTTCTTGGGGTTAAACAGTTGTGGGGTACCAGGCAGGACAGAAACCCCAACAACAAGCAGGCATGGCCCTTCATGTTACACAAGTGGGTATTAGATATAAAGCCAAGCTACAATAACCAGGCTACAATTCACAGCCCCAGAGAAGCTAGGTGAAAAGGAGAACCCCATGAAGGAGATGCATGGACCACCTGAGGAAGATAAAATAGATAATTATATTACTAGTCATGAGAATGGATAAGAAGATATACAACAAAACTCTCTCTAAGTATTTTTACTAATAAAAAGAAAGGAAAGTGAGTGTGCATAAGCTTGACTGAAGGAAATGTAGTGAAAAAGTAAAAGTACTTTTTAAAAGTAGTTTAGTGCATGCCCACAGGGCTTATGTAGCAATGCCATGCATACTTATAGGTTACAGGCACAGCATATAGATTACATAGAACATAAAGCCCTATGGTTACTAAGGAATTTGCTTGAATGTTGATGGTGCATGTGTGACTATAGGATTCTTGGAATACTAGCATACAGTATGAAACATTTTGTCTGAATGTGGATGGCTATGTTACCCTGGATGTGATGTAAATAACAAAATTTACCATTTTGTTTATTATTAAAAGTGGGGGATAAGTGTAACTAGTGGGCAAGAATGGAGGCATTGGATCTCATGAAAATGCTTCAAGCTGAGTTGGTGAGTATCAGTCATCTCTAGGGGCTGGTCCTATGGCAACCATGTCTTCCTCATGGTTTGAGCTCTGTAGAATCATTAGCTAACAGCTGGGACACAATAAGATGCTGGCAACACAGAAGATGAAATGTAGAAATTTTTCAATAGAGCCTGGTTGGTAATTAAGGGAGGAGAATTTCAAGATGAGAGGGGGATTCCATAGGGTTCCCAATATAAGGGAAGGGGGTCCCAAGATGAGAAAAAATGTTGAATGATATTTATCTTGAGTATATCTGATCTGTTCATATTGAGTCCAGTTTTCCTCCCTGGAACTTATGAGAATTTGAAGTTTATAAAAGTGATACTTTTTTTTAAAAAACAATATTGAGAAGGGACCCAGGGAAACATAAAATACTGAGCTCAGGTTTATGGTAATATAGTGGTGGAATGGAATGTCTAGTACTCTGCTAGAGTTATGTTAATAGCTTAACAGATTTTTCTTAGTTAGTGTTAAAATTATGGACATTTATAAAGCAAAAGAGAGAAGAATTGCCAATTAAACTTTTAATTTCCAACTGAAACAAACTTTAAGGCACCTTTTCCTTTTTAATCAACATGGTATCACATTTACATCCAGGAGACACAAGTTACTGATTTCTGCGGGTAGTCAAAAATAAACTTATTATATTAAAATCTGTTTTGAAAGTCTCACTTTTGTGTCTAGGGGTTAAAATATCTCTGGGGTGACAATGGGTACTGAAATTAGGTAATGTACCTGGCAGGTTCCTGTAATTGAATGACAATGGAGGAATGGTGCTTAACAACAGAGTGTTCTGGGTGTTCCAGATTTTAGGGTTCATTGAAAGGCTGACAGAGAAAATGACATGTCGGAATCAGTAGGGTGGGTAGCTAGAGAGAAGAAAAGAGGAGCTGCTTATGAATCTGGCTAATGGGAGAAGCAAACAAAATAGAAGTTCCTACTTTGGCTGAAAAATTCCTTCCCATTAGGGCAATAGGGCAGGTTGCCACAACCAAAAATAAATACACGAGAAGAATATTCCTAAAAGTGTAGCTGAGTAGTGGAGTCTAATGAGGTAGGTAAGGCTGTCCTGGTACCCTGATAATAGAAAAATAAGAAGGGTTGGGTCCCCAAAACTCCCTCTGTATTAAATATATGGCTCCCATGCCCAAGTAAAAGGAGATGGGCAACCCTGATACCATGGTATATACCTATGGTTCCCTGTTAGCAATGACAGTGGTCAGGTCAAGGAAGCCCAGACATACACATTTGTCCATGGCCAGATTAGAAGGTCTGTTAGAGGCTGGTTTGCTTTTGATGTCCCCATACCAGGAGTTGCACAGGGGCAATTAATTACTCAATGACCCCTTTTTATGATACTTGGCCGGAAAGCTGGAGGTGAGGATTAAGGCAAGCCCTAGCCCAGTAACCATGTTGAGCACATTTGAGATAGGGACCTGGTGGCCTTCAAGTCTCAGGTGGCAAGGGAGCATGGGCAATTGCTGAGGTGGATCAGATGGCCTTGGACAGTTTTGGCATTTTTGTTTATCTCTTCCATCATACACCCATAAAAGCTGGCTCTAAGCCTGTATGGTGACTAAGCATTTTGCCTGAATATGGATGACCATGGGACCCCAGACTGCTAAAAATGAAAACATCTCCTGGCTAAACTTGAGGCAAGTGGGGGAAAGAGGAGAAGAGATGGAGGATGAGAACATGAGGGCTCAGGGTGTCCAGATTGGAACAGGGATGGAGAGGGCAAGAGGAGAAGAGATGGAGGATGAGAACATGAGGGCTCAGGGTGTCCAGATTGGAACAGGGATGGAGAGGGCAAGGATTGAAAGAGATATCTTGATACAGGGATGGATGCATTACGGTGTTAAGAAAAAACTTGGTGCTAGGGTAGTTCCCAGAAATCAACAAAATGAACACAGATAAGAACAATATTGGAGAGAGTATCTGAACTGCCTCTCTCCTGTAATCAGATGGGTGACTAATTACCATAGAACCTTCACCCAGTAACTTATGGAGGCAAATGCAGAGATCCGCAGCCAGGTACTGGAACAAACTCCAGGAATTCAGTCAACAAGATGGAGGATGGGATTATATAAACAAAAGGTGAAAGATCATGATGGAAAAACCCACAGAGACGGCTGACTTGAGATAGTGGGAGTTTATAGACTCTGAAATCACTGCTAGAGAGCCCACATGGGACTGAACTAGATCCTCTGGATGTGGGTGACAGTTGTGTGGCCTGGTCTACTTGATGAACCTCTAGAAGTGGACCAGAACTTATCATGAACCATCTTTTTAGAACTTATCATGAACCATCTTTTTAGAACTGATTCCCTATGGAAAAAAAAAACTTTCTCTTTCTCTCAATGAGGAGGGACTTGACCCTGCCCCAACTTGATATGCCAGGCTTAGTTGACTTCCCATGGTAAGGACGCTTTTACCATCTCTGAGTAGTGAATGGGGATGGGGGGGTTGAGGGGAGCTGCCCTCCCAGCATAGGCTGGATGCCAAGTCCAAGCAAAGGACATCAGGATTAATGAAACACACACTCTGGATGTTGCAGAATTAGAAGCTATTATTGTACATCACCAAGGGGGTTTATACCAAACCCAGACAGGTGGGTCAGCAGAATGGAGACCTCATCACCAGATCATCAGGTCAGGGCCAAGGCAATGCATACTCAGGAAGCAGGGTTGGTAAACAACTATGAAAGCATGGAACTTGCAAGTTTCTCAGAAACCCAGAACAACAATGGCAAGAAAGGTCACCAACAGGGGAGGTGAGTAGGAAGGCCAGGACTGCATTAGGTCCCAACATCCCCCCCCCAATTATTTTATAAAAGGAAGCTCCTCCTGTCTTAGGTCATCTGAGGAGAGCAGTCCCTTACCTGTCCTTGGGAGGCCTCTTCCCTGTTTTAGGCAGGCCCTTGCCTGTAGAATTTGCCCATCTATGGAGGTATCCTCAACGTTTCTGCATTTGTAGCCAGACTTGTGGCACATCTGGATTCCCAGATGACAGACGTAAAAGAACATTCTGAGTGACCATGTTTTGTGATCTCATGGATTGCATAAGTTTACACAGAATCCAGAGACAAATGCTCAAGGGTACGAAACTTAGAGTAGCCAGTGAGAGAGTCTCTGACCATTGCTGGACCCAGCCTCCCAACTAAGCCATAGCATTCTACCACCTGTTGGCTAAAGTAGGAGTCACCCGAGTATTATTTCAAAGATTTGATGTGACAATTGCAACGTAAAATTAAGGAAAGTAGAATTCCAGGGACCCCGCAAATATGCATTAAATTGTTTTACAGTTTTGGAACCATTGGTCACAACAGAGGGTATAACACAAGCTGTATGATAAAAATGTGATCAAGACATTTGTTGAATTATCCATAATGAGTCCCCCTGCTCTTGCTAATTTAAAAGTCCAAATTTGATGTGAGAATTCAATGCATTTTGTGTTTAAAGTACCTCGCTAATTTGTCCTGCCAATCTGTCCACAGTGTCCACCACAAGAGATGTTTGGGCCATTGCCAGTCCAGCAACTGTTCCAACAGCAGCAGAGACCATAATGACAACAACCACAGGAGCTGTTATTCCAAAATCACATTTTTCTCGATACAGGGTCACTTCTGCTCAAATGGCCTCTTCTCAGACCGACAAAGGAATGATCACTGGCACATGAGCCAACAAGACAGCCAAGGAGCTTCCCAGTAACTGCTCAGGCTGCAGTCTCTGTAAGAACAATCAAGAACAACATCTCCCTCCAAAAAAGTACTATTCCAAAGTCAGCAGGCCCATGGCCATACCACCACATGTTCTGGACTTTACACTCTCCCCAAAGCAAAACTCCTTGCAGATCATATTTGGCTACTGTAGGCTAGTGATGGGTAGCTGGGGTAGGTCCATGATCATGAGTCATTGTACTTTTTAAATCCTCCTTATTTATGGAATACTAAGTATGTCTTAGTCCAACAACCTGCTAGATTTAGTATTTGGAGTAAAATCAGCCATGGAAGCATTACTGAGTGATGTAAAAATGAAGAATTTTAACAGTGATTTTGTACCTTAACAAAACATAATATATCCTGACGAGAAAAAGTGGCATTAACAGGAGCTTGTTCTAACAATTGGTGGAATAAAAAGATGGATATAAAGAACTAGTCCAGCTCACTGGCATTAATACTGGGGTGGAGCAAGTTCCTTACCAGGCTTCATACAGTTTGCTCAGCTTGAGTGAGACTCAACAGGATGCTGACCATCATCATTTCATCCATAGCTTCATTACTGCTTCCTTTGAAAGTGCTATCTACCAGTTGAACATATTGTTCTGGGATCCAAATATGTTTGTCCTCACCTGGGGGAAAAACACCTCACCTTAGCCAACAGAGGTGTGGGCTCCTTCCACTGTCCTATAATAAGGTTTTTCCATCATACCCATCCCAAGGACTGAGAAATTTTATTCCAGTATCTAACCATGGCTGATTGGCCCTCACAATCCAAAGTTAAAAAATTTAAAATAAATAAAATAGAAGCCAATTGTGTACTGGGAAAGCGAATATACTTCCCCCTATTTATTTTTGTGAAATACTCTTTTAGAACCAAATGCATTCTTTCTACTATCGCTTGTCCAGTGGGGTTGTATGGAATACCTGTAATATGTTTAATATCATTATCTACACAAAAGGTTCAAAATTTTCCACTAATATGTGCAGGACCATTATCTGTTTTAGTAACATTAGGTAAGCCCATATAAGCAAAAGCCAGCAGGGATGAACTATCACATCCTTAATTTTCTCCCCACTATGCAACAAAGCAAAAGCTACTTTTAGAGCAAGTATCTACTGAAATGTGCATGTGTTTCAGTTTTTCAGCCAAAGGGAGGTGGGTTACATCCAGCTGCCAAATGTCATTTGGCTTAAGTCCATGGATGCATTATGAAAAGGGGCACAAGTGGAACATTGGTGGTAATCTGTAAGGCAGTGGCTTTAGTGCAACCAGTATGGTGATGCAGGGACTGAGCATTAAGGTGATACTTCTTATTAAGTTTAGAAGCCTTTTCTTTGGGGCTGGCAAGTAATTTTCGGGTATGTGCATCTGCGAGCCAGGGTTCCAGGTAATTGTATATGACATAAAAAAAAGGATCTCATCTGGACCACAATAAATGTTGCAAATAACATAATTGTTGTTGTATATGGGACACAGGGAAAATACAAGGAGCAGTCTCCAAGGGAGCAATAATTTGAGACAAGTAAATACTAACAGTATATAAATTAATCAGCTTGTCGGAAAACATTTGCAATGCTAGAACACAGGCTGTTACTTTAGCTGCCTGAGTAGAGACATTACCAACAGGTGTTTGGGATATTAGATCTTGAGAAACTACCACAACCTTTCCTTTTGGGGATCTGTCCATAAAAATTGTTAGAGCTCCTACTAGGGGCCTATGTTTTACTACCCATGGAAAAATAATAGGATGATTCTTTTTTTTTATTATTATTATTTAATTTTCCTTTTATTTAAGGTAGATTCTTTTCATACACAATATAACCTGTTTATTGTTTCTCCTCCCTCCACACCTCCCTTCCTTCTGCATGTACTCCCTTTTATGTCTCTCATTAGATAGGAACAGGCATCCAAGAGATAGCAATCAAACATGACAAAATAAAATACAGTAAGATGAGGCGAAAACTATCACATGAAAGTTGGCTATGGCAACCCAACAGGAGGGAGAGTCCTGAAAGCAGGCACAAGAGTTAGAGACCCACTTGTTCTCACCATGATATTTGTTACAGCATTAAAATACCAACCAGAGCACCACATTTTAATTAAATTTTTAAAATTTGTTTTACATACCAACCACAGTTCCCCTTCCCTCACCTCCTTTCTGACACCCCTATTTACTCCTCAAAAGGGTAAGGCCTCCCATGGGAGTCAACAAAGCATGGTATATCAAGTTAAGGTAGGACCAAACTTCTCCCCACTACATCAAGGCTGAGCAGCACAGGCTCTATAGACAGATCCTGGTCCCGCTGCTAGGGTCCCCATAAACGGACCAAACTACACAACTGTCACCCACATGTGGAGGGCCTTGGTCAGTTCCATGCAGGCTTCCTAG
>NW_026068008.1:8275174-8287227 GCF_014885135.2 Alexandromys fortis
GGTGCCGTGCGCGTCCGGTTCCGGCCGCCGCTGGTGCCGTGCGCGTCCGGTTCCGGCCGCCGCTGGTGCCGTGCGCCAATAGGATGATTCTTAAAGAAACTTAACAATGAATGTTGGGGATAATGATTATCAATAATTGTATTAGTTGCTAATAAATGTAAAGTCCAATCATCATTATATTGCTGTAAGTGCAACAATTGATCTTTATCATAAGGGAGTACAATTTTTTCTGGAAATTTGCCAAAGATTTGTATAATCATTCTCCTAGCTTTCCAGAGCAACTGCAGGACTAAATCATAATATGATGTAATAACATGGGAAGGAGAAGCAGGCGTATGTACCTACATAGTAGGTCCAGTTTGCCAAAAATCTCCGGTTGGTGCAAAATGAGAGGTTAACACTAATAATTGTATGGGCTTATCATAATCAACCCTTTGTAAATGTACCTGTTCTATACTTCACATAAGCAATTTTAGAGTTCCTTTGGCTTCATGAGTAAACATTGGGGGGGGGGGGCATGTGGGGTAAGTATCCTGGGTCAAATATCATATAATGGTTTAAGATCTTCAGACTTAATAGATAGTGAAGGACGTATCCAATGCACATCAGCCAAAAAGTGTTGTCAATCATGTAAGGTCTTAAGATGAGCACAATCAAACAGCAATTTCTGTGGTTTAATTCCTCCTTTTTGCAAAATATGTCCAAAATGAAAATATGGGGGCATGGCATGAAACTTTTCTGGTGCAATAATCAATACAGAAGCTACTAGGGCTTGTTGAATATCAGCGAATGTATCATGCACTTCTTCTAAACATTTAGCGGCCAATAAAATATCAACCATATCATGAATGTTATAAAGATCATAATATTTCTGTCTAATGGGATGTAATGCTGCTGCCACATAAGATTGGCATATAGTTGGGCTATTTGACATGTCCTGGGGGTAATATGACCCAATGGAAGAATAATGCAGGGTCTTTAAAATTAATAGAAGGTATGCTGAAAGGAAATTGAAAGCAATTATCAGGATGCTAAGGAATAGTAAAGAAACAATCCTTTAGATCAACTACAATAAAATGCCAATCTTTGGGGGGTACCTATGGAAGAGGGGAGCCCTTGCCGCAGTGGCCCCATAATTTGCATGGTTCTATTTACTGCACAAAGGTCCTGAAGCAACCTCAATTTACCAGACTTTTTCTTTATTACAAAAATAGGAGTATTCTAGGAGGACATGGATGGCACTATATGCCCAGCAAGTAATTGTTCTTGTACTACAGTATGGGTGGCCCACAATTTTTCTTCAGTTAGGGGTCACTGTTCCACCCATATGGGATCATCTGACAACCATGTGATAGATATGGGTGTGGGCGGTGGGACAGTGACCCATACTAAAAATGTCCCAGCCTAGTACGGTCCCCTGGAAGGTGTGTAACCTGGTCATCAAGTGTTAAAGGTGATGTGCGACTCTGATGCAATGAGACTATGCCCTGGCCAGGTCGACATCCCACAGCTTTCACCAAGGAGGTGGCTTTTCCTGAAGACACCTTTATAGTTTCTTTCTTTTACCACTGTTCCTTGTTGGTCTAACAATCCTTTTACCTTAAATTGCAATTCTCTTTTGCTGCTAGTGAAGAAAACATGTTTTTGCAAACCAGAGAAAACATGTTTTTTGTGAACTAGTCATGCCTGCCTGTTGACTAGAACATTAGGTGTTTTCCAACAGTCAGCAGGTAACTGACCCACCAACCACCCATCCTGCCTTCGACATAACCAATGATAGTAAATGCCCTTAAAATGAGCCAGTCTCTGCATGTGACCAACAACCCACTGTACCCACACCCTGAGTATGTGGTTTTTTGCCTTTAAAAGTAGTCTCTAATAGCTAGTCGGGGCTTCTCTCCCTTGCCTAGCTGAGGAGCCCTTTTGCGCAAATGATAATAAACTTCCTTTTGCTTTTGCATCAACTGGACTGGTGAGTGGTTTCATGGGGTGACCCTCCTGAGGAGTTAGCATCCCAGAGTTGGGAAGTCTAACATTTGGGGGCTCGTCTGGGATCAGGTATGTCCCCAGACCCATTACCAGGACCTGGTTGGAGGTAAGAGCAATCTTGCCGTTTTTATTGTCTTGAATGTGTCTATGTCTTATATGTTATTTTTGTAGTCTGGCCAGTTTCATATTTGTACCTGTACAGGATTTGTATTAGAATTGGACCAGTGGGGGAGGCAGAAGTGCCCTGAGACCCCTGATCCCTCTCTGGAGTACGCTCCAAGAGTAGTCTGGGGGAAGGAGAGAGACCAGGTCTTTCTCCTCCCCAGGGAGCCTGATTTAGTTGGCCAACTCCCTCCCAGTTTGTACTTTCAATTTTAGACCAATTTATTGTCGCACAGCTTGGGATTTTTTTCGTGTGTGTGTGTGTGTGTGTGTGTGTGTGTGTGTGTGTGTGTATGTCTGGTTTTTGTCTGTTATTTTGTTCGTATTGAGATATCACTAGTTATGGGACATCGAGTTACCACCCCTTTGACTTTAACTCTAGACCATTGGACACAGCCCAGAACCAGTTGGTCGAGGTCTGAAAGAAGAAATGGCAAATTTTCTGCTCCTCGGAATGGCCCACCTTCAAGGTTGGCTGGTCGAGGGACAAAACTTTTAATCTAAATACTATCTTACAGATTAAAGAAAGAGTCTTCCAGACAGGACCCATGGATACCCGAACCAAGTGCCCTACATCATTACTTGGGAAAGTCTCTTCAAGGATTCCCCATCTTGGGTTAAGCCATTCCTTCCTCCGTCAGGGGCACAAGCCCCCAAACTGGCCCCCTGGCCATCCTTGAAGCCCCTCACACCTCTTCCCTTGGTGCCATATTTCCTCTCTTCCCTTCTTCCCTTGAATGAACCTCCACAATGAAACTCAAGACTCTGGATGTCCTCCCAAATGACCAGGAAGATTTATTACTCCTAGATTCTCCTCTGCCCTATTTCCAACCCCTGTGACCTCCTCCCCAGGGAGCTCAGCCACCGGCACAGGGCTCCCGAGAACATAAATCCCCATTCCCTGATTCTACAGAGATGGAAGCCTCAGGACCGACCTCTCCTCCTCCCTCCAGCTGACTGTGTCTCAGGAGGGAGCAGGGATGAAGGGTCATCAGCAGAAGGCATTTGGACTTTCCCCCTCCATTTTAGGGCAGGGCAACTCCAATACTGATTATTCTCAGCCTCTGACCTTTACAATTGGAAGACCCATAACCCTTCCTTTTCCCAGGACGCCCAGGCACTGACAGGGCTGATCGAGTCCATCTTACTCACACATGAGCCTACCTGGGATGATTGCAAACAACTTTCACAGGCTCTCCTCATTACCGAGGAGAAGCAGCAAGCCTTCTTAGAAGCTCACAAGTACATCCTTGGAGGAGACAGCAGACCCACCCAGCTGCCAAATGAGATTGAGGATGCCTTCACCCTCACCTGACCAGACTGGAATTACAAGACCATGGCTGGTAT
This sequence comes from Alexandromys fortis, assembly GCF_014885135.2. Lineage (NCBI taxonomy): Eukaryota > Metazoa > Chordata > Mammalia > Rodentia > Cricetidae > Alexandromys > Alexandromys fortis. Next base: position 8,278,673 of record NW_026068008.1, read on the forward strand.
GGAGCAACTTTGTTTCTATCACCAAATTCTCCTAGCAGGTCTCAAAGGGGCTGGAAGATGCCCAAACAATTTGGCCAATGTATGTGAAATACTTCAGGGTATGGAGGAGACTCCTGCAGGGTTCCTAGAGAGTCTGATGGAATGGTACCATATATATACCCCCTTCGACCTTTTGACCGCTGATCACCAATCAGACATGATTATGTCCTTCATAGGGCAGTCTGCACCAGATATCCATAGTAAGCTCCAATGATTGGAAGGATTGCAGGGGTATACCCTCCAAGATTTATCGAATAAATCTTGAGGATTTTCGATAAAAGAGAGACTCCTGAAGAGAAAGAGGAAAGATTGTGTAAGGAACAAGATGAGAGGGAAGATAAGAGGGACAAAAAGTGTAGCCAAGAATTAACTAAGATCTTGGCCACCATAACTCAGGGCAAACTAGAACAGGACAGAATAGGAACCTGGAAGACAGGAGAAAGCCACGGGTGGACAGGGAACAATGTGCCTACAGTAAGGAAAAAGGGCACTGGGTTAAAGACTGCCCAAAGAGGCCTTATGAACCGAGGAAGAAATCAGTTCCCGTTCTGTCAAGGCCAGGAGCCCCCCTCAAGCCCCAGATAACCCTTGATGTAGGGGGACAACTAACAACCTTTTTAGTGGACACTGGAGCCCAATACTCTGTCCTAACCCAGATAAAGGGGCCACTAAGCTTCAAAAGCTCCTGGGTCCAGGGTGCCCCTGGGGAAAACCTGTATCAATGAACTACCAAGAGGAAAATATATCTACCTAGGCACTGGGCAGGAATGACACACTCATTCCTGCTGGTACTGGACTGCCCATACTCCCTATTGTGTAGAGACCTCCTCTCAAAAGTTGAAGCCCATATCCATTTTCACAAGGAAGGGGCCACAATTACTGACTCAGATGTACAGCCCCTCCAGGTGCTAACCTTACACCTGGGGGATGAACACCAGCTTCATGAAAACCCCTCAGCTGACACCCCTTACCTGGATCCCACATGGTTAAAAAATTTTCCCCAACCATAGGCAGAAACACCCGGAATAGGACTGGCTGTTAACCAACTACTGCTGGTCATAAACCTAAAACCTTCTGCCACCCCTGTCTCTATCTGGCAATATCCCATGAGCAAGGAGGCTAGAGAGGGCATATAGGCCCCAAAGTTCAGGTCAGGTAGAAAGAATGAACAGGACAAACATAGAGAGCTTAACTAAATTAGCAATAGAGATTGGCACTAGAGACTGGATACAGCTCCTTCCCCTAGCCCTGTTCCGAGTATGGAACACCCCTTCCCGGCATGGGCTCATACAAGATCCTCTGTGGAGGGCCTCCCCCAAACCCCCGTCCTGCTTCAGACTTGATCATTCCTGCAATTGACTTTTGTCAGTGCTCCAGACTTGCAAGCATGGCTGAGGGCACTCCAGATCATACAAGTTCGGTCTGGAAGCCCCTTACAGTGTTCTACCAGACAGAGGGTACAGAGACTCCTCACCCCCACATTGGCAACCCCATCTATGTCTGGGGGCAGCAATCTAAGACCCTCGAGCCCCACTAGAATGGTCCTTACACCATGGTGTTAACCACCCCAACTGCACTTAAAGTGGACAGTATTGTCGCCTGGGTCCACGCATCCCACATCAAGAGGGCACCACCAGAGGACAACAGAACCCAGAAGGATCAAGCTGGATGGAAGCTTCAGCACACTCAAAATCCACTCAAGCTAAGACCTTTACAAACTGTGTAATAACTTTGAGTCTCCTAGCCTTGGTTAAAGGAAACCCACATGCCCTCAACAGCTCACCTGGCAAGTCTCCTCCGAGACTGGGGAGGCCATTTGACCCCTCACAAATGTAGAAACCCCTGGGACCTGGTGACCTGCCTCACATCTGACTTCTGTCAGCTGGCTGCAGGATTAGATAACTGGGAACATACCCATGTATTATGCTAATAACCTACCCTTCAATACAGGAGGAAAAATTAATGCAGCTGAGGAATTCGGATGTAGTATTCCCCAGAGGAGATGCTGACAGGCTCAGCAGGATTTCCACGTCTGTCCCCAAGATGATAGAAATTGGACCATGGCACAGGGATGCGGGGTCCTTAACCATTTTTACTGTGCTGCCTGGGGATGTAAGACCACAGGAGATGTGTACTGGTGACCCACGTCCTCCTGGGACTGGATCCAAGTACACGGAACCTATATCAAATCTTCCAGCTGCTTAATCGATGATAAGGGAAAACTCCCTGGGGCCTATGGGGAAAAATCAGCTTTCCTACCCCTCAATATCACCTTCACCCAGAAGGGGAGACAAAAATACCAAAACTGGCCAAAAAGAAGAACCTGCGGCATTAGATGGTATCTTTTGGGTACTGACCAGGGAGCCACTTTTAAGATCAACCTCAAAATAGAGTCACCCCCTAGTAAACCGGTGGGGCCAAATATAGTATTGTCCAGCCAGGCAACCAAGAACCAGCATCTGAAACTCCCATTCCAACCCCTACTGCAGCTTTAGACGTCACCTCCTCCCCCGAATTTCCCCCTATTGGGCAGAGACTGCTCAACCTAATTACAGGAGCATACTCGGTCCTCAACCAAACTAGCCTCAACTTGACCAGTTCTTGTTGGCTCTGCCTGGCCTCCAGCCCCTCTTATTATGAGGGTATTGCAGTCTCGGGAGCCTATAATAACACCAATGATGCAAACCAATGTCTTAGGGACACACACCATCAGTTAACTTTGACTGAGGTCTCGGGACAAGGAATCTGCCTAGGGTACCTGCCCAAGTCCCATCAAGGAAGGGCTCTGTAACACCACCATACCGACTGAAGTGACAGAGGCTAATTTTTACCTGGTCCCTAGCGAGGGAATATGGTGGGTCTGCAATAAGGGCCTCCCCCCCGCATCTCTACTCAGGTCCTTAACACTACCAAAGATTTTTGTGTCGTGGTGCAACTTGTACCTCGGGTGTGATATCACCTGACTAACACCCTGAAAGATTTCTATGACAAGTGTTCCACACGCTTTCGAAGAAAGCCTTAACCTTGGCAGTCTTATTGGGATTTGTGTTTGACACTGGGGTTGGTACTGGAACAGCAGCCCTGATCCAGGGCCCCCAATATTATAATGAGCTATGGGTTACCATTGATGAGGATATACGAACCTTAGAACAGTCCATCTCTAAATTAGATGTTGTGTTACAAAATACGAGGGCATTAGATTTACCCTTCCTAAAGGAAGGAGGTCTATACGCAGCCCTAGGTGAATAATGTTGTTTCTATGTCGACCATTCAGGAGTCATCAAGAACTCCATGACAAAATTAAGAAATAGGCTAGGTATAAAGACAAAGGAACCAGGAGGCCCAGCAAGGCTGGTTTGAAGGATGGTTTGACAGATTACCCTGGTTAACCACCCTCATTTCAACCATTATGGGACCCCTAATCATTCTTCTCCTGATTCTCACTTTTGGTCCCTGCATTCTGAATAGACTGCTCCAGTTCATTGGTGAGCGACTGAGCATCACCCAAGCTCAGTGCTCACCCAGCAATACACGCTCTAAAAGGGGGCCTCTAATATTCCAGGACTGGAATATTCCCAAAATAAGAGGAGGGTTGAAGAAAACATGTTTTTATGAACTAGTCATGACCCCACCCTGCCTGTTGACTAGAACATTAGGTGTTTTCCAACAGCCGGCAGGTGCTTCCCTGTCCTTCACCTGACCCAGCAACCGCCCATCCCACCTTTGACATAACCAATCATAGTAAATGCCCTTAAAACGAGCCAATCCCTACATTTGACAAACAACCCACTGTACCCCCTCCCTGAGTATGTGGGTTTTTTTGCATTTAAAAGTAGCCTCTAATAGCTAGTCAGGGCTTCTCACCCTCACCTCTCTGAGGAGCCTGTTTGTGCAAATGGAAATAAACTTACTCTTGCTTTTGCATCAATAGGACTAACGAGTGATTTCTTGGGGTAACCCTCCTGCGGAATTAGCATTCCAGAGTTGGGGTCTAACACTGCAGTTATCTTGATTCCCCAATATGTCCTTGCCTGCCTGGGACGACCCTGTCTGCTTACCCTGCTTTCTCAGACCTCGGTGGGACTTCCACTTGCCGTGCCAGTGCAGCTAGAGACAAGTCCTAGTGAAGGACATCAGGATTTATGAAACACGCATGCTGCATGTTGCAGAATAAGAAGGCTTTATTGTACATTACCAAGGGGGTTTTATACCTAACCCAGACAGGTGGGTCAACAGGATGGGATGGTGACCTCATCATCAGATCCACAGGTTAGGGCCAAGGTAATGCATACTCAGGAAGCAGGATTGGTAAACAAATCTGAGATCATGAAACTTGCAAGTTTCTTAGAAACCCAGAACAACAAGGACAAGAAAGGTCACCAACAGGGGAGGTGAGTAGGAAGGGCATGACTCCATTAGGTCCCAACAGGAAACAAGAGGATGGGCAGGAGGGTAACTGTAGTTGATATGTAAAAGGAATTTCAAAAAAGAGAAAAAAATAAATAAACAAAAAAGTCAAACTTATAAATATATGAAAGTATTTATTAAATAATTTAGATATGATTTATTTATTGAGTCATTGACAGAATAATTTCCAGTCTTCATAGAGATGAAGAATGAATAAAGAACACTTATGATTTTTAAACAGTTTGAATATTGTGTACATGTATTTATACTTAAAGTATTTTTGACCTGGAAAGCAGTAGTGGAAAAGATATTGAATTAAGTTCTCAATAATACACGAGTTCTTAAATAATAAACATTTTTATATTTTGTATCACTTATTTGCATATTTGATTATTTTAACCATTGAAATTAGTGAGTGAAATGCCATAGCTGTGATTACATATGTGTTATTATCATTTTATTATCCTTAAATATTTAAACATATATGATATATAAACTGATATAGATAAATTTTAATATCAATATATTACAATGTATCTATATCAAGTGATAGGTTACATTTTGATATAGATAAATGATACATTGTATATTATAAAATAAAAGAATTTAGCATTGCAGTGTAATTTAATTTTGTGTTTGCAGACTTTGTGCTCCCTTCTGTCTTTGTTCTATATAAAGTAGATGAATCTTTGAGGAAATATTTACTCTGCCTCATAGATAATGTACAGGAGATGTGGAATTTTGTGTTTAAAATTATATGCATTTATAAATAAAGGTTTATATAAACAATTGCATCAATTCATAGAAAATTTACTTGTCAAAATTTACTCTTTTCATAAATCTCTGTGGTCAGTTTTTCTTTGTAGAAAAGCATTTATCATGATCTTCAGCTGGGGAAACATTGAATAGTAATTGTAAATAACATGTGATTTTATCAAAAGCACAAGCATATTTCTTTAGAAGAAGATGAATCCAGTAGAATGGAAGTCCACTGCAAAAAATGGTGACCTCATAGAAACGATCTAATGTTGGAGACTTAATAATTGGTATTAGGAGTAGGGTCAAGCTTAAAACTATTGATCCAAATACAAGTGGCAGCCACACCTAAAAGTAAAAAGAAGTTCAAAATGAACAGTGACTATGTTATCAAATTTACTATGACAAACAAAAATATACTTTGATTGTTCTTAGACCTGAGACTTTTATGTTACTAACTTCAATCTTTAGTATAAATAAAACATTTTAGTGACCAATAAGTTAGAGTTTTTACATAATAAAAATCAATGCCCAAATGGTTCATACCACAAAATTAGAAACTGTTGATTCAGGAAATATTTGTCAATTATTCAGTTTGCAACCAGAAACAATGTTCATTCAACTCCCTCCCTTCATCTCCATACTATACCCCACAGCCCTGGCAGCCTTAGAGGAGGTTACTAATTTAAGGGACCCCGTGTAAGATAGTACCCACCATCAACTAAATCCCTGTAAGTCTGCCCAACAATCTCAGAATATTTTCAAATCCCTGGGCTCCATATAAGAGCCTACAACTTCTAAAGAAGACTTCAGCTTTACAAGAGACCAGGCTGGATCTCGCATACCAGGGAACACACCATGCAGTGCCTGTGAATGCTCTCTAAAGCCCACTCAACTATTCCAGAATTCTGGGGCTTTATATCCTGGCTTACAACTTTAGATGAAAATGTCAACTCTACCTAGGGTCACACTAGATCTGAGGATCCCAAGATCCCAAAACCTTTGAAGGGACTCCCTATTGTCTAGTCACCAAATCCCTTGAATATTTAGGCTAGAAGACCAGAGAAGATACAAGGGAAAAAAAATACCAATCCAACAAAGACAGATGCAGTAATCAACACCTAGATTTATAATTAGACCAAATACAAATGTTAAATGCCAGTATAAGAACAAAATCCATAACAGAAAGTGCAATGTGGTGCCACCAGAGTTAAGCTATCCTGCAACAGCCAGATCTGAAAAATTCAACACATCTAAAACACAGGAAATTGACCATAAAACTGACTTCATGAAGAGGATAGAGGTCCTTGAAGAAGAAGTAAAGAAAAAAAAGACCTTAAAGAAAACAAGGAAAAAACAAGCAAAAATTGGATAATATTAATAAATCTCTAAGAGAAAGCCAAGAAAAAAGAAAAACAGATGAAGAAAAATTGGTAAAGACCTGAAAATAAAAGTAATAAAGAAAATACAAATTGAGGGACTCTTGGAAATAATTCCAATTTGGGTAAGCTAAAAGAAATTACAGATAAAAACATCACCAACATAATAAAAAGAGGGTGAAAGAGAGAATCTCAGGTCTTGAAAATGAGAGAGTGGAAATGTATTGGTCTAAGAAAATGTTAAATCTAAAAAGTTCCTAACATAAAACATCTATGAACACTGGGGCACTATGAAAAAACAAAATCATAGAAGAAAGAGAAAAAAAACTCAAAAAATCCAGAGAATATATTTAATGAAATCATAAATGATAAAGGTATAAAAGTTTACAGAACAGCAAATAGAGTGGATCAAAAAAGAAAATACACTCATGAAATAATAACTAAAACACTAAATATACAGAAAAACAATAGCAAAAAGAATATTAAAAGTGGCAAGGGAAAGTGTCAACAAATAAAGGCACACCTATTAGAATCACACTCAATTTCTCAACAGAGACTCTAATATCCATATGAACCTTGACTAATGTCTTGTAAAATCTAACAGACCATGGTTGCCAGTCAAGATTATATCCAGCAAAAGTATAAAGCAAAACAGAGGGAGAAAAGGAGACATTTCATGATAAAGTCAAATATAAATAATATCTACCTGCAAATCTAAGCCTACAGAAAATACTATTAGGAGAATTCCAGCCCTAGGAAGTTAATTATACTGACAAAAACACAGGCAATAGATAATCTCACAATAATAAAACCCAAAGAGAGGAAGCACACACACACACACACACACACACACACACACGTTAGCACTAACACTACCAACAACAAAATAACAGAAATTAACAATAATTAGTTCTTGATATCCCTCAATATTGATGGACTATATTCACCAATAAAATGACACAGACTAACAAAATAGATACCAAAACAGGATTCATTATTTGCTGTAGATAAGAAACAAACCTCAGTGTCTAGGATGGCTATAACCTCAGTAAAGAAATCATAAAGGATTTTCCCATCAAATGAACCTAAGAATCAAACTGGTGTAGTTATGCTAATATCTAGCAAAATAGACTTCCAGAAAAAAATTAATCAAAAGAGACAGAGAAGGGCATCACTTCACTTTCACCAATGAACAAGTTATCTAGACAAAAACCAGACAGATATTGGAACTAAGAGATATTATGACTCAAATGGACATAACAGACATCTACAGAACATTTCACCAAAACACATACACACAAACCCTTCTCAGCACCTCATGGGACATTCTGAAAACTGACATTCTTAAAACTATCACAAAGAAAGTCTTATCAGATACAGAAATGCTTTTAAGATAGTATATAACTGACAAACCCCCCTCCCCCAGCTCCTTCTGCAGGGCTGTCTTTCTTACCACAATCCAGCACCCCAGCACCCCACCCCCAACCCTGCCCTGCTGTATGCTAGGACCAGTGCTCAACATCAGTTTTAAGCTCTCACACTAAGGCTACCCGCCCAGAGCAGTGAGCCTCAAGGTCCTCAGTTAAGAGAGCCCGGCACTCTCAGCCTGGGCTCCAGGGGCTCCTGTGTTCTCCTGGATCCTGCACTGCCTGCCCCGTCCTTCCTTCTGTCCCTGGATCACTGGGCTACCAGGCGGCCCTGTTTAGGTGCTGAGGAGTTCCATCTGGACGGGTGAGTGTGTGCTATCCAGGGGCGATAGTCCCGGAAGAGAGCACAAACTCCCTTCCCCCAGCTCCTTCTGCAGGGCTGTCTTTCTTATACACGACCCCCCCCCCCCAGCCTGCATTCTCGGCAAGGTCCTTTCCTCAGGAACAGTTTTCTGCTCCTACACTAAGGCTTCCAACCAAGAGCAGTGAGTGCCTGCCTACATGTCAGGCCTCAAAGACCACTGAAAGGGAGCACGCGCACCTTCAA
>NW_026068008.1:8290109-8294580 GCF_014885135.2 Alexandromys fortis
AAAGCAGCAAAAAAAAAAAGCTGTGCCATTTTTTAAAAAAAGCTGTGCTGCCAGTGCAAACTCTGGCTTTAAAGCATTTCAAGGCTTTTATGGGACTGGATGTTTGTGTTCCCGCTTGGGATCGAAAGGAGAGTGCTCTGAGATGGTGCCGATGGCTCAGCGCTCCCTGCCTGCACCTGGACAAAAGGCCGAATCAGGCTTAGGCAGGCGGAAGAGCATGGCGGATTTTTCTGCCATCATACAGACTGTTTTCAGACTGCGCAGTGCTCTGCATGTCAGATTTGGCTGTAACTTGAATGAAAAGAGTTTCTGTGCCACACGCTCAGTCTCGGAATTAAACTGCTGAGTACAGCTCCAGTGTGGACTGCTGTGTGCCTGGAACTGTGAATGGTTCAAGGGCACCAAATGGCTCTGAGACAGGAGCTGCTGCCTCAAGCTGAACAGTGCTGACCTCAGGCAGGAATTACCGTAATTGCCATAATAACAGTGCAGTTAAGGTTTAGACTGGGCAGGACACAGGCAGTACTGTATTACCTGTACATTGTGCAACTTAAGTTTTTAAGAAGTGCTTAACATTTTAAGAAATGCTCCTGGATAGTGAAAAAATTACAGATTCACAGTAAAACAGATTCAGACATAAAAGACCTTTATGAATCACATTGTTGGATGAATGTACGTAGGCTTGGGAAAGAGAAGAAAAATAATATAAAAAAGTTAATGTCTTAAAAAGAAAAAGGGTAAAGTCTTTAAAGAGACAGTACAGAAGTACAGATAGTTATAGATTAAGAGAAATAAAGAAAAATAAGCCACGTAAAAATGGAAAATTCACAGAGAGTCTGGATTATGTACATTGTGTTTTCTTTAAAATTTTTGACTGTGAAGGAGCTAAGTACAGAGAGACATTTCATTACATGGGCTGCCAAGCTAAACCAAAATGGATATAAGGGTATTACGATTTCAAAATTTGGGTCTAAGGATATGATGCTTTGGAGAGGGTCTTCTTTTGTTTTTGCAGAGGATGAGACCCTGTGGATTGCATCTATTCCGATTTGGTATGATAGACCACGCCCTCCTGAAAGGTTGCTGTGAACACCCTCAAAAAATTGCTTCGCTCAATTGCCAACTGAGATGAAACTAGCACACAGGTTATATCATGAACGACCTAATTAACGACGCCCCTATTCAGCAGGAAGCAGTTTGGAGAGAAAAAACTACGCCCATGTTCCCAAATATTGTTTATAAATGTTCTTTTACATTTAAAGGGGGATATGATATAGATATGAATAATTTGCATTGGTATGGATTTTAAGGTCAATTTTGTTATATGTATATGTATTTTTGATCTTGATTAAGGTATTGTGATTGTGTAGTTCATTTAAAAATGTAATGTATAATTAGGAAATATAGGTTGTTAATGGATAATCATCGCTAATAGTTAAGCTTGTAGTCATGTTAATTAGATTTTCTAGATATATAGAGATATATTTCAGTTAGATAGGCATTCTTCATATCTTTCAAAGACTGCAGAATATGGCATTTAAAATATTTTAATAACTTAGGACTTTTCATGACAAGGAGACACGTCTGCTCCTGGCAGCACCAGCTACTTCAAGAGGAAGATGGGCATCGAAGAGGATCCTTATGGAGTTGGATAGTCATTTGGGCAAGAAACTGCTCTTGCCTGGACTGTTGCATAAACTGGACACAGAGAACCCTCAGAGAGAGGACTGCTGAACTTGCCTAAAGGTGAGATGGTCTTTCGGGGTTCCTGATTCATGAAAGAGTCTGCGAGACATTCTGCAGGACACAGCAGAAAATGACTGAACTGTCTTTGAAATTTCCTGCTTCATGGAAATGTCTCTGGATACCATGGGCCTGTAGGCCGAAGATGGATGCCCCAACGGTACAGAGGAACTTTGGGTGACTGTCCAGGCAGCGAGATGTCTCTGTCATTTCTAGAGTTTTCTTATTTCTTGTTTACTTAGGTAATATTATATCCTTCTGGAGTCTTTGATGGAGTTGAAGAATGAATAGTTATAGTTTTCCTTAGTTATGATAAGAGATAAAATAGATATAAATATTGTAACTGTAATTCTTACTTGATAACTGTTTTGTTATATGTAATTTTACTATGTTAAAGTTAAAGCCTTTCTTTTTTGTTTAAACAGAAAAAGGGGAAATGATGTGGGAGTGATTTCTTATTAATAAAGAAACTGCCTTGGCCCATTTTATTGGATAGAAAATTAGGTAGGCGGAGTAGACAGAGGAGAATGCTGGGAAAAAGAAGCTGTGTGAGGAGTCGCCATGGTTCTCCCGCTCCAGACAGACGCAGGTTAAGATCCTCCCTGGTAAGCCAGCTCGTGGGCTACACAGAATATTAGAAATGGGTTAGAACAATATGTAAGAGCTAGCCATAAGGAACTGGAACTATCCGGGCCAGGCAGTGTTTGAAAGAATACAGTTTCCGTGTAATTATTTCTGGGCATAAGCTAGCCATGCGGGCGGCCGGGTGCCGGGGACGCAGCCCTGCCGCCGCTCCTATTTCAACAGATGGCGCCCAGACGTGATGGCTAAATCCACTTAAAAACCTGAGAAGGCTTAAAAATAAGGGAGAGAGAGTTTAACACAGATTTTTGCTGTTTTGTTGGTGGCGTTCTGTAGAGAGATTCCTGATTCAGCAACAGCAAAAAAAAAAAAAAAAAAAAAGCCGCGTCATTTTAAAGCGCTGCTTCCTGGAGCTATGCTGCCAGCGTGAACTCTGGCTTTAAAGCATTTCAAGGCTTTTATGGGACTGGATGTTTGTGTTCCCGCTTGGGATCGGAGGAGAGTGCTCTGAGACTGTGCCGATGGCTCAGCGCTTCCCGCCTGCACCTGGGCAGACGGCAGAATCAGGCTTAGGCAGGCGGAAGAGCATGGCGGATTCCTGCCGCTGTACAGAGACGCATTTTCAGACTGCGCAGTGCTCTGCATGTCAGATTTGGCTGTAACTTGGATGAAAAGAGTTTCTGTGCTGCACACTCAGTCTCAGAGTTAAACTGCTGAGTGCGGCTCCAATGTGGACTTGCTGTGTGCCTGAAACTGTGAATGGTTCAGGGGCACCAAATGACTCTGAGGCAGGAGCAGCTGCTCCATGCTGAACTGTGCTGATCTCAGCAGGAACTACCGTAATTACCTTAAAACCGTGCAGTTAAGGTTTAGACTGGGCAGGACACAGGCAGTACCGTATTACCTGTAAATGGTGCAACTTAAGTTTTTAAGAAATGCTTAACATTTTAAGAAATGCTCCTGTATAGTAAAGAAATTACAGATTCACAATAAAACAGATTCAGACACTGTTGGATAAATGTACGTAGGCTTGGGAAAGAGAAGAAAAAGAATATAAAGAATAAAGTTAATGTCTTAAAAAGAAAAAGGGTAAAGTCTTTAAAGAGACAGAGTACAGAAGTACAGAGAGTTATAGATTAAAAGAAATAAAGAAATATAAGCCACGTAAAAATGGAAAATTCACAGAGAGTCTGGATTATGTACATTGTGTTTTCTTTAAAATTTTTGACTGTGAAGGAGCTAAGTACAGAGAGACATTTCATTACATGGGCTGCCAAGCTAAACCAAAATGGATATAAGGGTATTATGATTTCAGAATTTGGGTCTAAGGATATGATGCTTTGGAGAGGGTCTTCTTTTGTTTTTGCAGAGGATGAGACCCTGTGGATTGCATCTATTCCGATTTGGTATGATAGACCACGCCCTCCTGAAAGGTTGCTGTGAATACCCTCAAAAAATTGCTTCGCTCAATTGCCAACTGAGATGAAACTAGCATACAGGTTATATCATGAACAACCTAATTAACGACGCCCCTATTCAGCAGGAAGCAGTTTGTAGAGAAAAAACTACGCCCATGTTCCCAAATATTGTTTATAAATGTTCTTTTACATTTAAAGGGGGATATGATATAGATATGAATAAATTGCATTGGTATGGATTTTAAGGTCAATTTTGTTATATGTATTTCTGATCTTGATTAAGGTATTGTAATTGTGTAGTTCATTTAAAATGTAATATATAATTAGGAAATATAGGTTGTTAATGGATAATTATCACTAATAGTTAAGCTTGTAGTCATGTTAATTAGATTTTCTAGATATATAGAAATATATTTCAATTAGATAGGCATTCTTCATATCTTTGAAAGACTGCAGAATATGGCATTTAAAATATTTTAATAACTAAGGACTTTTCATAACAAGGAGACACATCTGCTCCTGGCAGCACCAGCTACTTCAAGAGGAAGATGGGCATCGAAGAGGCTTGTTATGGAGTTTGATAGCCATTTGGGCAAGAAACTGTTCTTGCCTGGACTGTTGCATAAACTGGACACAGAGAACCCGCAGAGAGAGGACTGCTGAACTTGCCTAAAGGTGAGATGGTCTTTGGGGGTTCCTGATTCATGAAAGAGTCTGCGAGACATTCT